>NW_008613223.1:6304-13669 GCF_000691845.1 Merops nubicus | reverse complement strand
TAAATATTCATCGCAAAATCAATTTGCTCCTAAAGATCTCTCCTGAAATTGCATCCCCGGTGCAGCGGCTCGGCCCGGGAGCACAGATGGGACGTCACTGGAAATGCCACGTTCAGCCTAAATATATAGAAAGGGGTAAATCTCCTGTAAGTAATTGTTATATGATTTCTCTTATTCCCCCATTATAAATGGTGCTAAATTGGTTTTTATCATTTTAAAGGCTGCTGGCAGATGCTGCTGTGCAGGCTCCAGAAAACCGGTGCAGCGGCTCGGCCCGGGAGCACAGATGGGACGTCACTGGAAATGCCACGTTCAGCCTAAATATATAGAAAGGGGTAAATCTCCTGTAAGTAATTGTTATATGATTTCTCTTATTCCCCCATTATAAATGGTGCTAAATTGGTTTTTATCATTTTAAAGGCTGCTGGCAGATGCTGCTGTGCAGGCTCCAGAAAAAAGACGCTCCCTCCTCACAGGTAGGTGCCAGCCCAGGCAGCAGCACTGTGCCTGGCACAGCATGCCCAAGCTGGGGGTTGGCCACGCTCATGGGCCAGCGGCACAGCCACGGGAACCTGCTCACTCCTGGTGCCAAAGGACTCGGGTTTTCTGGACTGGTGACCTGAAGGGACAGGTGTTTAAACCTGGAGATGCTGTCAGAGTGAAAAATATTTTAAAATGACCTAATGTGTTTCTTTAACTCCAGTGAAACCACCGTTTGCAGAAAGCTCAAGCAAGGAGAGGTGTTTAGAATCACAGAATCATAGAATCACAGGATGGTTTGGGTGGGAAGGGACCTTTCAAGGTCATCCAGTCCAACCCCCTGCAGGGAGCAGGGACATCCCCAACTAGAGCAGGGTGCTCAGAGCCCCGGCCAACCTCCCCTGGAATGGTTCCAGGGATGGGGCAGCGACCACCTCTCTGGGCAACCTGGGCCCCTCAGCATAAGAATATTTCTTCTTTCTATCTTATCCACATCTCCCTCTTGTAGTTTAAACCATCTCCCCTTGTCCTGTCCCAACAGGCCTTGCTCAACAGACTGTCCCCATCTTTTTGACACGCCCCTTGAAGTCCTGAAAGGCTGAAAAAAGATTTCCCTGAACCTTTCTCTTTTGCAGGCTGAACAATCCCAAGTATTTCATATTTTGGTGCTCTCATTTGTTTTAATTTTCTCAGAGCTGCTAGAAAAAGAGACCAGGATACACTTGGTCAGTGGTGTCCAGGTCATTTCCCTGCTACTTCCATCACCCACCTGCAGTGTCTGGGTCTGGAAGCAGCCAGGGCTGCTCCATGTGTCGAAGACCCCCAACGCCAGCAATGAGCTCCCCATGTCCCTTGGAGCCTCCAAAGCCCCTGGGCTCCCTGCAGTCTTCCTCCATGACCCTGATGGCTTCCCCAAAGCTCCAGCTCCTGGATACACATGAAATCACACAGCTGTCCCAAACCTGCAGGAGCCTCCTGGCCCAACCTGGAGGATCGGATGGTGGGAGACGACCTGCATGGTGGGCAGAGCCACATGGGGATGCACCAGGGCTGGGAGGAGGTGTCTCCTTCTCACACGCCGAGGACAAAGCTGTACAGTAAAAACACTGATCTTCCAGTCTCAGGAAAAAGCTACAGCACCTACCAATCATTTTTATACCCACTAAACAAAACCTGACAATGAGGATTTATTGCTTATAATATTAAGTGAAGTTTAATTTAGACCATCTATAAAAGTCCCATTCCAGAGTGTTTCCCAAAGATCCTCAACGCTTTAAAATAAAGAGGACAAATACTGAAGTGCTCTCTGAATGTTATGGGACAATTTCCTTTTATGTTGCCATTCAGCGACGTTTTCTCTCTGGCTGGAACCCAACATTTCAATGAAATTTTTCAGACTCGATCATGCTCTGTCCCTCCCAGGCTGCCAGATGATGCTCATGTGAACAAGCTCACCCTGGCAGAACAATAACCAACGCTCAGCATCCCCTGGAAGCACCGTGTCCATTTTCATCTCATACCACTGGGCACTTGCTCCACATACAGAGTGCAGCAGCTTGTGCTGGGGACACCTCAGAGCTGCGTCTGAGCTCCTGAGCCACCCTCCCCACCCTGCCAGAGGGGACAGGACACAGGGAGGTCCCCAGGGGCCAGTTCCAGTGGCTGGGGACAGCAGGGACATGGTCCCCACAGGGTTTGCCCCACTTGGGCTCTGAGCACAGCCCTGCACCCTCCCCAGCTGGGCAGGATGGCACCACCCCATCCCAAAGCTACTGAGGACGTCGTGGCCACTTGCACCAGTTCCTGTGCTCCTTTGAGCCACTGGGAGCCTGGTTTCTGCACCTCCCAGCACTGAGTGGTGAAGAGAGCGAGCCGTTCTGGATCTTAATTCACCTAGGGCCGTCGCTGTCTGGTGGCAGGTCCTGGGCAGCACCCAGCACTGTTCTTTTGTCCTGGGTTTTGCCTTTCCCTGCCGGGGGCGTGGGACGCAGCGCCTGCCCTTTCCCGAGCACTCCGGGTAGCAGGGGTAGAGCGTGCTGGGACATGGTCCTGGGGAGCTGGGGGCTGGTGTCCCCAGCCAGGCAGTGCCTGTCCCAGCTCCACTGGGCTGGCTGGTGGCTCTGGGCTGCTCTCAGCCAGGGCCCTGGATAAACAGCGAGCAGAATATGATCTGCTGGAGGCAGAGCTGGAAATGGCAAAGCAGTGACGAATAGCATTGCTATGGTAACTTCATCAGTTAAAGTCCTCTGGCTCAATCTGCTCCTGTTACCAGCAAGGCTGGGAGGGGAGTTAGGGAAAAAATAGAGATGGGAAGAGCCAGCAATGAACTCACCTGAAGACAGCGAGTGCACGGGGCTGAGGGGATTAATCGCTGCAGGTGACTGGTGCTCTATTTAGAAAGCACCGTCTTAAAAACATGCAGAATTGTAATTATGCATTGACACACACTTTATTCCTAATGGAGAAGAACCTGACAGCAAGGGCAGGTGCTGTGAATTATGGCTTCTCCCAGTGCTGGAGCTCACCATCCCAGCAAGGAGCTCGGGAGCACCCTGGGGTGCCTGGGCACTGAGCTGGCAGGTGCCCTGCAGCCTGTGCATGGGGGGTGCAGCCAAACCCCATCTGGGATCTGTGGGGTGAATGTCTCCACAAGGGCAACCTACTCTTGAAGATGAACCCACAGTTCTGACCCCCTTCCTGTCACAGGCTGCTCAGTTCACCCAGTTACCCCAGTGCTAGACCAGTAGCTCAGTAATCCAGCTGTGGATTTTGCCCCTGAGAGGGGCAGAGCAGAAACGGCTTCATCCTGGTCACATGAAGATTTCTTTATTCTGCTAATCAGACCCAGATATTAGACAGAAGATGACAGGTCTTGGGGGCAGATGTTTGCAGAGCTCTCAGCATTATTATTTTCCAGTCTGTGCTCCCAACACCCAGCTGTGCCACAGCCATGGAGGTGAATCCCTGGCAGGACCAGTTTGGTGCTGAGAGGCACACTGGTGGGTGAACCTTCCCCAGAGACCCTCTGGGCTCGCTGCTGGGTGCTGTGGGTACAGAGACACTTACCAAGAGGAACTTCTTGGTGCTGCTGCCTTCTCAGCCTGACTCTTTGCAGGTTTTATAAAGGCAGCACCAGCCCTTTCCCTGGGAGACGGAGCCTGAAGCAGCGCAGGAGCAGGCGGGGCGGGTGACTTGAGGTGGGTTTGCTTGTTCATCTCTCAATGTAGTGAACTGGTGCTTCTAAAACACCCCAGAAATGATGGTAAATGTGTTTTAAAATTTTGTGACAGTGCATGCACAAATCACCAATTAAAGACTCCCTAAGTGCCCATTAACATGATAAGTCGTAACAGCTCCAAAAGAGACATTATTGTTTATCACGTCAGCGACCCGTGGATTAAGGACTCCCCAAGTACACATTGACAGGGTGAGCTGAACATCTCCAGAGCTGTTCTCGCTGTGCTGCAGTCGGCTGTGGAGAATGGCAGCACTTGGGAGCCCCAGCAGCACCCAGCTCTGCACAGCCCCAGCAGCACCCAAACCCCCAGGAGCACCCAGCCCAGCCCACCCTGGCTCCAACGGGTCCATCATCCGTAGCCACCGCTTTAAAACAGGCTTAAAAGATAAAACCCTGTGTCTCTCCTTGTCCTACTTGTGCCCATCCTGCCTCATCCACCTGCAAGAACTAGAGCAGGAATTTGTTTCAGAGCCACTGAAAATTATTGCACCTACAGGTTTCTAGCAGAGGTTTTTTTACACTTTTATTCACAAATAGCATCCGTTTGCTTTTTAAAATCTTCACCTCTGATTGAAAAGCAGATTTCTTCCAAACCAAAATATTATAGCCAAAAATGGAAGTGTTTTGAAAGGGCTTTTTGCCGGGGTGCCTTGTGGGAGCTGTAGTCCTGGCACGTGGCTGTGCTCCCAGCACAGCTCTGCACAGCATCACCTCCCCCAGCCCCGGGACCAGCACCCACCAACCACCAACCCACCAACTCTGGGAGCTCCCGTGGGCGCTCCAGCTCTTCTCAAACGCGTGTCCCTGACTCCAGTTTCACCCAGGAGCCAAAGGTCTCCATTTCCAGCTCTGCCTGTTTCTTCTTTGTGATCCTACTCTGCCTCCAGCTTCTCGGCCACAGCCACAAGGGAGGAGGAGCTGCACCCTGCCCCCTGCCCTAAACCAGCACCATCATCTGGGGACCCTGGCAAGCCCAGGGGTGGAACCAGGGTGTCCAGTGCCAGCCCTGTGAGAGCAGGGGATCCCTGAGAAGCACTGGAGCTGCTCCCAGGAGGGTTCCCATCCCCAGCTGGGGCTGTGAGCTCCCAAGGCAACACAGATCCACAGCAGATGATGCCTTCCCATCAGGATCTGGCCGGGCTCTGCCTTCTCCCAGCAGTGGGAGGTGTGGGACATGGCTGGGGGTGCCATTAACCTGGCAGCAGGAGCTGAGCCAACGCCTCTGCCCTAATGGGGAAGCCACAATTTGCTGCTCAAAGTGTGATGATATCTCTTAATTTCCAGCCCTCCTCATTACAAGCCAGGCCAGCTTATTATACACAATATACAATTTGTGCAGGGAGCGCAAATTCCCAGGCCTATAAACATCCCATTTCCAATTCCAGATGCACTGACAGAGTTTTACAGTTCAATTCTACTTAAACCCTCGTACGCTGTCTAGTCCCATGAAGAGCTCTCGGCTTTAGTCTGCTCATCCCAATTATAGTCTCAGGACCTTAAGTCAGGCAGGACTCAGTCTGAATTCCCCAAATCTCTCCATTAAACAGATCTCTTCTTGTTAGAACCTATTTATTCAAGATGCAAATGACAGACTTACTACCCAATTGAAATCATTTTCATCCAGAGCCAAATAACACACTTTAGTCTTCTTGGCATGAAGCGGCGAGCTATTAAAAATGGGAAGGAAATACAATCAGGCTACTTCATTCCTAGCTCCAGGCCTTCTTCATCAATATTTTACTTAGGGAGCCATAACTCCATTTTAATGGGCAGCCCATAAGCAGCCAGATGGCAGCTTGGTCTGCGTGGTGAGCAGTGGCTGGGGCCGAGGGCACCGTGGCACCCGTTGAAGCTGGATCCGGCTGCAGCCCTGTGCCAGGAGCAGCTCCGTGGATGGCCAAAGCAGAGCCCTTTGTCTTGGTGTCCCCAACACCAGCCCTAAACAGCAGCCCGGGCGTGGCCTGTTGCCCAAGAGCCCCTGGCTACAAAGGGCTGCTGCCCACCAGCGCTTCCCAGGGGAACTGGGAGCTTTGGGGCCAGCGCAGCACAGCATGGGGCTCGCCAGAGGATGCTCGTGGGAGGATGCTCACGGGGGGATGCTCACAGGGGGATGCCCACAGGGACATGCTCGCTGGAGGATGTTCATGTGGGGATGCTCACAGGAGGATGCTCACAGCAAAGTGGAGGTTCCTGACTCTGCTCTCACCTCTGCCACCCACTGAGTCACAGTCTGCCCCTGTGAAAAGTGCCAGAGACCCAGGCTCTGGGCACCGAGGGATTGCACCCAAGGTTTGAGTTTGGCTCAGGTCTCTCCTGAGGATTACAGACAGTGTTGGGCACGATGGGCCCATGCCCACCTCTGGTTTGTCTTATGCAGGTGAGGAGAGGCAGTATCTTAGGGGGACTACAAGAAAGCTGGGGAGGGACTTTTTAGGATCTCAAGTAACGACAGAACTAGAGGGAATGGGGCAAAGCTGGCAGTGGGCAGATTCAGGCTGGATGTGAGGAAGAAGTTCTTCCCCATGAGAGTGGTGAGACCCTGGAATGGGTTGCCCAGGGAGGGGGTTGAGGCCCCATCCCTGGGGGTCTTTAAGGCCAGGCTGGAGGCGGCTCTGGGCAGCCTGATCTAGTGGGAGGTGTCCCTGCTCATGGCAGAGGGGTTGGGACTGGGGGATCCTTGTGGTCCCTTCCAGCCCTGACAGATTCTGATCTGTTTTGGCAGAGGACTTTGGAGCCCTGGTGGCTCGGTGGTTGGGCTTGATGATCTTGGAGGTCCCTTCCAACCTAAATGATTCTATGATTCTAAAGCAGCGGGGCAGGAGGGAGGAAGGCAGCGAGGAGGGGGGCAGTCAGCCCGGGGCCGGTGTGTCCCTGCCCGTGCAGAGCCAGCACTGGAGAGCCGGGCTTGCCATGAGCTGTGCCCACTGCCCCACGGTGAGAGGCAGGGCAGCAGGGAGACAGCAGGCTCCCTTACACTGGGAGAGGAGCCTGTTATTCGATCCGAGAGCTACAGGAGCAGAGATGAATAATGAGTCTACAGCACATCCACTTGTTTTCCTCAATAGTCAGACTTGGCTTCTTTCCCTTAGATCCAATACTAACAAAACTGTATTTGAAATTCACCCAAGTGTACAGTAACCATGCCAATGTGTTAGCAACTTACTCCTGGCACACTGCTGGTAACATGTAATTACACCTGACACCATGCTATTTAGTGTATTTCATTCAAATTAAGCACTGTGCTGTGGAGTGTTTCAAGGCAATGTCTACCTCAGGCCTCGCAGAAGTGCACGGTGTGTACCTTGTGCCAAAAAGCACACACGTGTGCAAGTGGACACACATGCACAGGCATCACCTGGGTGCTGGCCGGGCTCCCCAGGGCTCAGCCTGGCCAGTGCCACCCCAGCAATGCTCCCACTGGGGTGCAGGTGGACACACATGCACAGGCATCACCTGGGTGCTGGCCGGGCTCCCCAGGGCTCAGCCTGGCCAGTGCCACCCCAGCAATGCTCCCACTGGGACCGTGCTGGAGCATCCCTGTGACATTCCCTTGGGCTTCTGCCCCAGGCACCCATGGAGAGGTTCTGCCCCGGCTCCCGAGGGCTGCCACAGAGGCAGGATGGGCCACATCCCTGCCAAGGTGCGGG
>NW_008613223.1:354-5960 GCF_000691845.1 Merops nubicus | reverse complement strand
CCCCTTCGCTTTCCCCTTGGGCTTCTCCCCCAGGCCCCCATGGAGAGTTTCTGCCCGGGCTCCCGAGGGCTGCCACAGAGGCAGGATGGGCCACATCCCTGCCAGGCTGCGGGGCTGGCACGGTGCAGAGCTGGCAGCCAGCGTCCCCTCCAGCGAGGGCCGTCGGCTGCAGGACGAGGGTGCCACCAAGCTGTGCCACCGAGCTGTGCCACCGAGCTGTGCCACCGGCGGGGGCCGCTTCACGTTTTTTTTCAGATCAGATGGGTAATCAAACCTCGCAGCCGCGGCTCTGGTGCCAAGGCTGGTAACAGGAATAGGAGGCAGCACATCCCGGAGCCGTTCGCATGCTAATGGTGGGGTGAACAGGAGGCTCTGCTGGACCTGCCTGCAGCCTTGGGAGCCTTCCCAGCCACCGCCTGCCCCGCTGATTCAGCGGGCAGAGGAGGCAGGGCATCCGTCCCCTCTGGGTAAGCCACAAGAACAGCCCAGGCTCTGTCCCAAAAGCATCACCGCTGTCCTGTCCCTGGGAGGTGCAGCGCTGGGGAGGGTGGTGCTGGCAGAGCTGCAGGGTTGGGGCGTGGGGAGAAGGGTTTGCTGTGCCAGTCCCCTCCGTTGCCACCCGCAGGGGCTGGAGAGGGGTGCCACCATGCCCTGTGACCTGCCGGGAGCTTTAGTTGGCAGTGGCCACTCTGTGCGTGGCTCCCTCTTACCCCCAATATTCTCATTATTGTCCCTGGCACACGGTGCTGGACATGAGGGTCCCTGCTGTTGTAGCCAGAAAGTTAACTAGGATGTGCAGGGCGATTGGGAAGTACTGGGAGCTTTTAAGGGTTTATTTTATCGAAACCTTTTAACATTAAATCTCCTTTTAGACCAGTAATTTCTACTTCAATCCTTTGAGCTGTCTCTGTGCTTGTCATTGAATCTTAACAGGGGCAGAGCAGGGCTGAGTGCTGGGTGCTGCACCTTGCAGAGCAAAAAGGGGCTATTGCCTAGTAACTCGTGACATTAGTGACACCCCTGGGCTCCCACCACCCCACCGTGCACTGGACTGCAGTCTCCGTGGTTCTGTGAGCCCCTCCGGGCTGCGTGTCAGGTTTGTCCCCTCAAAACCAGGGTGCCTGGTCCTGCTGTGACCCCGGTCCCTGCCCAGCCCTGTCACCCAGCCCTGCAGCTTTGCTGGGCTCCCACCAGCTCCCCGTGCTCCTGCGAGCTCGGCGCCTCTCTCCCCTCTGGCAGGCACAGAGAATTGCTCTCCTGAACGCACACCAAGTGTATGAAATGCTACAGAACAATAAATACATTTAAAAGCTGGGGATGCAGCGTGTCAGCAGGTAATTTCCCCTCAGTAAGAGGCGCCGGGAAAGGGAGCAGTGAAGTTGCTGCGATCCTATTTCAGACTTCATACGGTGCCTGCAATATCATCAGTGCAATCCAAAAAGAAACAATACATAGTTTATGAGCACCTTAAGTGCCTGTTGTCCCCGTGTTTACTCCATTAGGCTGTGTCACATCGCATTTGAACCGCAGACTTCGCGTCTCAGTCTGCTCACCACGCTGCGGGAGGTGGGAGGAACGCTCCCAGGTGAGGGGAGGATCCCACAGAGCTTCTCCACCAGCAGGACTGCTGAGGAAACGGGGCTCCTGGCACAGTGGTGGGCAGCACTCATCTGTGGTGGGCAGTATCCGTGGTGGGTGGCATCCATCTCAGCCGGCACGCCCCCAGACAGGAGATGTGGCAGAGATGCCTGAGGAGCCCGAGCTGAACGTGCTGGGGGCAGAGGGGGATGGCACCAGGCGGGTGCCCGCTGGGGGGTGCCTGCTACAGGGAGGGAGGGGAGGGTGAGCAGGGGGCCAGGGCTGGCCCTGGCTGGGCTCCTCGGGCGGTGGGCTCACTCCAGAGCCCACACTGCAGCCGTTCTGGGCTCCTCCAGGGGGATGCAGCCCCCAGCACCGTGCGGGCTCCCGGTGGGAATCTGCTCTTCCCCCGGGGGCGGTGCAGAGGAGGGATCGGGTGTTATTTAGAGATATCATCAGTGGCGAAGGTCAGCACTGGTTTGTGAGCAGCTAATGAAAGGGTAACATTTGATGAATAAATTATCCATTGCCTTTTTCTCCCCTCTGCTTTGTGTGTTGCGATGGTGCGAGACGATAAAACTTTTATTTATGCCTGTCTGTAAGCTGGTCTCTGGCAGCGGGGGGAGATGAATGATTTCCTGGATGCTACATCACATACTCTCCCCATGAACCCTGCTAATATTAGTTTGTCCAAACTGCGAGGCCCTGAAAGTGAGAGCTGATAGATGGAAACTGCAGCAGGCACCTGACCCCCCTGAAGCCCCCGGCGCCCCCCGCGCCTGCGCCGGCTGCTCAGCACCGAGAACTTCGCTGGGCTCCTGTGTGTGCTCGGGGCTCTGCAGCACCCACGAGCATGGGTGCAGCCCTGGGGTCTGCTCCTCCGTTTGGCAGGGGTGTGGGGGCCTCCCTGGGGGTCCTGCGGCCCCGCTGTGCGAGGGCAGGGTGGGATGGGGCAGCACCCACTGTCCCCCTGCACCCCTCTCCTGCCACAGCAGCTCCTGAGGGTCCCACTGGGCTCCTGGGGCTGGCTGAGCACCGGCAGAGCTGCTGCCCCCAGCACAGGGAGCAGGGTGGGCATCAGGGTGGGCATCAGGGAAGGGGGGACAGGGGACCCTCCCTCCAGCCCTGCACTCCGGGATGGCACCTTCCCCTTCTCCTCCTCGAATGCATGGGGAGAAGGGCACAAGCTGCACTGGTAGGACCTGGAGCTGGGAAATTCAGGTGGGGTGCATTCGAAGCCGAGGGGGGACACGCTTCTGAGCACTGCCAGGGTTAAGGGGTGACCTTGACAAATTTTGTACATGATGATTTCTAACTTCTAACAATAGATGGAGAGGGGAAGAAAGCCACAACAAACAATTTAGCAAAACCGCACGGCAAGGCTCAGTGCAAACTTTGGGGTGATTCTGTCTTTCTTCTGCTTCAGTGATTTCAGAAGAACATGAACCATCCAATTATCAAATCATTTCTACACTGCCTGAGTAGCAGCTAAAAAAGGGGAAAGGTCAGCACATTCCAGGGAGCAGAACTAAAATGCTTCATTTTCTCTAATATCTGCCTGTTTAATTACTGGAACAATTGTTTGAACATTCTAATAAATTAATTTAGCAGGAGGATAATTGTATGATTAGAAATTCACTTTGGGTGTGATAAACTGAAAAAAACGGAGCCTGAACTAAAATGTAACCCAGAATTTGTAGGAAGAAAAAACAAACAAGGAAGAATGTGCAAAGAATGTGCATCAGGATCCTCTCCTCCCTCCGCAGCGTGACAAATGCCTTGGCAATCGTGAGCCACAAGGCCGGGAGGGGAGGCTGCTGGTACCACTGGGATGGGACGGGGACTGTGTTTGGGGTGCCAAGCACCAGGACTGAAATGGGGGAGGGACGGCTGCAAGTGCCAAGAGATTTGGGAATTTCTCACTGAGCTTCTCAGAGGGAGTCTGGTCCCCATGCTCGGACTTGGCTTCAAGTCTTTCGTTTTTCCCAAAGAAGAGCTTTGCAAGCAGTGAAATATCAACACTTTGGTGTCAAAGCACTCGTATTTTGACGTTTAACAAAGCATTTCAGGTTTTGTTTGAAATAGTCTGTACTGATATTTGCTTAATTTATAGTAGAAGTATGTAAACAGGGGTCAGCACCGACCCCGCCTGTTTTGGAAGGGCTGAAGCGAAACCTCTCCACCAGCTGAACACTGGGGGCTTACACTGACTGGAAAGTGAGATTTTGATCTCAGTCCTGCCTCGACCAGCTGCAGTTTCAAGCCTCCTTCTGCCAGCTCTGGGCTGGGCACGGCTGCAGCCCCCAGCAGGGAGCGGGGCTGGGGTCCCCCCGGGCCACTGCAGCCCCCAGCCCCATTCACCCGGGGAGAGGTTCAGCCAGAGGGATTCCTGCAGCGACAGCCTCGCTGCTGCTGCTGCACCCAACGTGTCTGTGATGGTCCCACCATGCTCCACAGCACCCAGCACCGGCCACAGTGGTGGCCTGGGGACCTGCTGGGACACAGGTCTGGGGGTCCTGAGGACCCTCCTGACCCCTGTGGGTCCTGAGGAAGCTGGGGGTCGGGGTGCATCTCCCTCGCACAGCTCAGCTGGCATTTCTGCAGCCACTAGCAAGACAGAAAATTGGTCTTTAACAGCTATTCATAGAAATGTCACCAAGTGTAAACACCAGGTAACCTTTGCTTCTCTCCTCGCTCCTCGGGGAACGAGCAGCAAATTCAATAACACAGCCAGCGGTTCCTAAATGATATCACCTCCCGTTTTAAGTAAATTAGTATCAAATCCATCTGGCCTGGCGCCTTTGCTGGCCTTCAGACAGAGGCACCTCTGTCCTCTGGGGCCATTAGCAGACACTTACAGGGCCCCTCCCATCCCAGGTGCCAGTGTCCCCCCTTGGTCCCAGCTGCCAGCCCTGCCCAGACCCCTCACGGGCAATGGTAACAGGGGTCCGGGCAGGGCGAGGGTCCCTCTGCTAAAGGACAGGGGATCCCAAGGAAGGGAGATCCCTGGGGCAGCCCACCCTGTCCTCGCATCCCATGGGATGTGCTCATCCCTCCTGGCTCCCCTGCCTCCCCCCGGCCCTGCCCGCTGCAGGCAGTGCTCTTCATGCTGATATGATTTTCAATTATCAGAGAAGTTCCCAGATCTCTGCCTTTGTCCAGTATCTCCCAAAGTATCTCATTCCAGACAACAATTATATAATCCATCCATGACAGGACGATCAGTCACACTCTAAATTAAGCATCTCAAATAGGGATTTATTAGAATTAATCAGACAATTAATGTATGGCCATTAAATAGAGTTTATTAAAATACATCTAAGTGTATTAGCTATTTAATAGGATAGCTATTGGTTACGGAGTTGGCACAAGGCTTTCCAGCCACCTCCAGAGTGCCAACAGGCAGAACCACAGGGGCAGGGGCTGGGTGGGGACCGTGGTGATGCCACCTGCCTGGAGAACACCCCACCCGGGCTGACCTCCCCCCGCGGCACCGGGGGCAGAGATATGGGGGAGAGCGATACCAGGGTGCTGTCCCACATCCCCCCGGTGTCCCCAGACCCCCAGTGCTGGGGACAAGAAGGGGCAGGAGCCTGAACGGTGCTGGAACAACGGCACCGCTCACCCCCGACAGACGCGTGGAGGCCTCCGGGTGCTTGCTTTAATAGAGGAATGATAATAATATTAAAAGGACAGAACTGAAGAGGACTCGGCCAGACGGGCCCGGCGAGGCTGGAGGTCCAGCTCCCAGGGGAGAGGGGCTCGTTTCTGCTGCAGGTTGGTTCTCCGGGGGGCATCTCGCAGGATGCAAACCCCAGCCCGAGCAGGCTGCGACCACCAGCTGCTTACCAGATCATTTGGCAGGAGTAACGGCAGCATCATTACTGCCCTAGGAGATAATGAGCAGCCTTTTAAGTAAAGCAGCACCAAGTGGGGATAGCAGAGAAAGCCAGCACAGCACAGCTGGGCTCCCTGGCCGCGGTCGCTGGGACCTCGCAGCCTCCCGGTGCCAGCCCCCCCGGTCCCCA
>NW_008613223.1:0-229 GCF_000691845.1 Merops nubicus | reverse complement strand
CGTTATCTCAAGTACCATCACCAGCTACTCCGAATCATCCCATTTAGACTTTGCACTCGTACAGCACTTTACATCTGCAAAGCAGACCTTAACTAATTAATCAGATGTTAATGATTCCTCCAAGGTGCAGCAGAGCAGGCAGCTATCAATCCTTGCCTCTCCCTTTACATCTCCTCCGCCTCCACAATTAGATTCCAGGAGATTTTTTTCCTCCTGCTTTGCTCCGTTT
>NW_008613222.1:19755-20034 GCF_000691845.1 Merops nubicus | reverse complement strand
TACCTTTACAGGCAGCTTTTACCACCCCTTTAAAATTTTTATATTTGTTTTTAACCTGCTGTTTTTTTGCGAGGGAAACGCTCCCAGCCGCGCTCGCCCTTTCGTGAGCTAAAAGTTGCCGTCTCTCGTACGCTCATCTCGGCATGCGCGTAGCTAAAGGGATTTAAAGGGACCTGCCGAACCTGTTGTTTGCTCCGCTGTGCCCTAGCGCAGCGAGTGGGGCTGAATCCCGCCTGCCCTGGGGCTCCCCCAGCCCCGCCGGCGGCGCTCCCGGAGGGC
>NW_008613222.1:0-19726 GCF_000691845.1 Merops nubicus | reverse complement strand
AAGAGCCTTGTCCCCCTCCGCCCGCTGCCGAGCAGTCCTTTGGACCCAAAGTATTCAAAAATCCTTACAATTGCAAAAAATAAGTTGGGAGCTGCGTGCCGGCGCTGTGGTTCCGTAGGCAGCTGGCGCAGCGTGCAGCCCCTCAACCTGCTGCTGGGTGCCTGAAGCACGCGTGTGGTGGCCGGGCTGCGGGCAGCGCCCCTGCCACGCCTTGCGGGTGGGGAGACGGGAGGAGAAGCCCCGATGTCCTGAGTTGAGCCCAGAACTTCAACAGCATCGCATTCGTGCCGGAGGCCGAGTAGCATACTTGAGCTCATCCTAACTGTAATGCTCTCTTTTTCATTTTGAGTTTTAATTCGGCACTGGTGGAAGGTGGTAGGTTGGCAGCCATAGAGACATCTGCTTAACCCTTTCAGGAAGCAAGCCAAGAGGATGATAGTTCATCGGCAAACCCCTTTACTCTGTGTGCTTGCTTCCAAAGATGAGACTGCTTGTCAGCTGTGTGCAGGGTGTGTGCTGTGGAAACCCCCTTCTCCTTCGTCTGCACACAGCCATATTGGCTGTGTACTCACAGCTTTTCTAAGTAAAGAGGGAAAAATATTGCACGACCTGCAGCACAGGAGCAGACGGTGAGCTAATTGGAGGCCTTTCTGCTGACACCAGGGGACACTGGACTCCTCTGGCACCCAGGTAAATTCCAGCTTTCTTGGGATAACAAGTCGTGGGATTTTCAAACACACCCACAACATGCAGCATCCAGCTCCCACTGAAAGTAGGTGGGATTGTGTGCCAGAGCCTCTGGGAAAAATTCCTCCTGGTTACTTTCCCAGCCCTAGGATTCTCAAAGAGGAGCTAATTGCCTATGACTGCAGTCTTTCCTTTAGAAAGAAAACACTGACTTTGTAGATATTAAAAGAACTGAAAAATTCACACAGGTTAAAAATAAACAATGTTAAAATTGTGATGGTTTGTTGTCTTATCTCATACTGAACATCCTTTTCTGTATCACCAAACTCTGCTTTGTGTTGATTTCTTAATACTTGATGGTTTGTACCTCTTTCATACCAAGATGAATGACAGGCACGGTCCTGCTTGACAACTGACTTCTTCAGACTTGCACCCCCTGTAGCACTTGCTTTTTAACAGAAAGAAGCAGCTAGTGAGCTGGGGCTTGAGAATGGAGTGGTTAAACAGAATGCATGGGCAGGAATCCATTTCATGACTCAAATCTCTGCCTTTCTGTAGAATGTGCTCAGTCCAAAGTCCAAGTGAAATGGCCAGTAATATTACTTAAGGACATGGAAATGTATCCTTTCTAATGAAGTCACTTCAGCTATTCTGCCAAATAATTACTACTGCTTCTGTTGAAGTCCCCATCAGGTATGTTACCCTTTTAAATAAAAAAAAAAAGGTCCAGACTGTTCAGTGTCTTATGATCTTGAGCGTCTGTGATGCTTTTTCAGTAGCAGGGGGCATCATAACAGATGCAGTGACTGTACTCCGATAGGCATTGCAGTCTTCACTCCAACACTTGCTTGAGAACTTCCCAGGTTTTCTTCCCAGGGCTCCTGATCAGGCTGAACATGGTGTTAGTTATGCAATAGGAATTTCAGGGAGCAGGGGGGAAGTCTTATTTCAGGATGGAATGTTTGCAGGTGGGACAGGTTTGAGATTTATTTTGTTTTTCTTCCCCTATGCAAATCTTAGTGATTACTGTTTTCATGCGTTGGCCTATCCCTTCTGGAGCACTAACCTCATGGCAGTTTAGAGGAACACCCAAGAGGCTTAGCCTTTCACTTCTCTTGTCTAAATTGCTTAGGTACTTATTTCCTACTGAAGATCAGCAGGTAAATAGGCTCCTTTGTGAATTGACTGCTGCTGAAAACTTCACTCAGAACAGCTTGTGACCCAGCCAGGATGCTGTGGAGGCTCAAACATGGGAAAGAACTGTCTGGTTTGATTTTTTTTCATATGTGCTTGGTAGTTACTGCCAGTTGCATCTGGTGTGCTGAGATTTCACTGGAGCAGTGGGTGCACAGCAGTAGCTGTGGATAGCTACTAGCAAAAAGAGTGAATCACTTGTTTTGGCAGAGGAAAAATTCCTGAAGATGTAGTCTTGACCTTTTGCTGGTTTTGCTCGGCTCATGAAGTGAAAACTCCACAGGATGCTGTTAAATTCAGATGTGTCTGGGCTGTAGTGGCCAAATACAGCTTTCCTCCAAGTAAAGCTCAGAGTGGAGAGAGGAAGGGGGAAGTGTAAGGAAAATCTGAGCATATAGGAGACCAGAAGAGTGTATAGTATACTCAATTCTAAAGTTGTTGGAAATTAGTTACTCTATTTTAAGCTATAAGGACAGAGAACAGTGTAAAAACACTTTTGTAAATACTTTTGTGTTACTTAATTTTGTAAAAGTTTCATTTCAGATGACTCCAATTAGCTTGGTCTCTTACTTCTTTGGAGCATTCTGGCTGTTAAAATACATTTTTCTGGTGTCCAGTTTTAACTTCCCAAAGTTTCTTTTTTTCAGCCTGTAAATTCAGGAGGAGGTATGTTTACACTTGAGTCTCTGATATAGATCAACTTCTCTGTTGATGTACAGTTCTCTGTCCTACTGTTGATTTTCAGTAGAGACATTGCAGTTTATTTCAGCAGAGGGACAGGCCCAAGAATTTATTAGCAAGACGAGCAGCTCTGCTTCTGGCGCCATAGACAGCTCTGGAAGCATTTTTCATGTGTGTGCATGTGCCTGGGTGCATGCACTTGCAGATGTAAAAGCCAGAGCATGTATATTCTTTCTATATTAAGGCATCTGTTTCTTTTTAAAGGAAGCGTGTAGCATTTTGCCTATGTTTCTTGGTTCCAGTGAAATGCTGTAGAGATGAGCATTGTGAGATTTTTTTACTGACAGGAACCAGGTGCATCAACATATGCAGGCTAGATTGTGTTTTTCTGCAACCCAACTTCAGAGAAGCTGTACCAAGGCTGTTTTGCACATAGAAAGGGAAAACAAATTCTTTGCAGGGGTTCTCTTTCTCTCTGACAATGTACTGGCAGTTTTGGTTTGCACAAATCCAGGGCCAGAGTGAGGAGAATGGGCAGAGAAGGTATTGAGTAGTTGGACTGGCATCCCTCTGCTCGCCCATAACCCCAGGGAATGTTTCTCTTTCTGCTTTGCAAGAAGCAGGTGAGCATGTTCCTTCCGACCAGCCTGATAATTGTGTTACAAAGGAGGACATGCCTGCCTTCTAGGAATACCTTCCTTTCTGTTATAAAGGGGCTTCATTCTTCTCAGGTGATGAGAAAGAATGCAGAAAGCATCTGGAAAAGAAATGAAAGTGGCTTAGCTTTTCTTATTTTAAAGTCTAAAAGAGTTCAAAAGTTCTTCCCCAACTTGAGAACTTATTAAGCATCTGAAGCAATACTTCCTTTTAATTTAGATCCCCAAATTAAACTTTGCCAAGAAAACTGAGCACAACATTCTAGTCCTGACAGGTAAGGAGAGCACTAAACCATTTTCACACATGTATGATGCATGGTGCTTTGTACCAGCCTTTAAAAAATGCAGTAAGTGGCATGTAGGGTTTGTTCATTATTTGCCACCTGCTTTACCGTTCTCTACTTGACTCAAGGTTTTTGTGCAAGGCAAGTGTCTACTTTCAGTGCTGCTTCTCCAAAGGTGAAAGGGCAGAGGGATGGGAATCCATTCAGGCTGCTAAAGCAGAACTTGGGGGAATAGCAACTTCTCCTTTTGCAGGGAGAACCACTTTTCCACTGAGTTGAGGGAACACTGCTCCCCTGCTAGTGCAAGTAAATCTCCATTTCTGCAGAACAACAGATACACTCCACTAGGATTTCTCATTCTTTGCTGGTGAGCTGTCCCTTTTTTCTGTGCAACTGCTGATTTAAAGGTGTCATATTTTAATAACATGCTTAAATTCGGCAAAATTATCTTTTGTAATGCTTTTTAACTTCTGTGGAAATTAACTTAGTTCCTACTTGCCATCTTCTTATCTGTCCTAAATTTCACGTTGTTAAAACTTCCACATCTCGGAGGCAGGTGGTATGGTAGCTGGCAGTCTTAACTCCCTAGTTCTAATTCAAGATCTAAATTGCAAAGCTTTCAGGTTAAACCTTTTAAAGGGCACAGTCATATGCATTTCTAAGTGTATGTTAGCTATTAAGCTCTCCAGCTGACAGAATATTCAGTGTGTAATGGTCAAACAACTGTTCAGGATTAAATGTGTAACTGGACTGACGCCTTCCGTTTATTACTGCAGTTATATTTGATGCAGTTGTCAGAGAAATCTGTTTTACTTGTGGTTTTGCTACTAGCTCTTCCCCATTCAGGCGTGATATATGGTAATACTGTTGCTGACCATTCATCAAGTGGGAAACAGATGGCACTAGTTTCCCTTGTATTGAAAGATGGTGTTGAAAGGCTGCTCCTGTGAGAAAGGCAGCGATGGTGCAAAACAAAATACTTTCAGAATATGTGTGTCTGATGCCAGTTTTTGCTAGAACATTAATTGTGAAATATGCATCTTGTTCTACTGTGGTATAAATACCAGATGGTGACAGAGATCATCTCATCAGCATCTGGACTTCTGGAAGAAAATGGGTTAGAAAGTAAATCACATTGTTGATATTGGTCCTGTGTTTTGCCCTGTAATAAGCAGCAAGAACATCTCGGCTAGGTTTTGCAGCATTGATGAGCCTTGTGTCTGGAGTTAGTCAGACCTCAGACTTAACTTAAAGCTAGTGTCAAGGTTTAGGGTCAGGGCTGTCTGCTGGAGCTATAACAACTGCTCTCTAACCCCCTCCCTTCCCAAAGGGGAAGACAAAGGGAAATAGGGAGAGAGACAAACAGATTAGAAAACTAGAACAGCTTTAATGGAAATAGTAGTAAAAAAATGAAATATCCACAAATCTATACAAACCAATATTGAACACTCACACACACACAGCGCTTACATCACTGTCACCACTGATGATGTGGAGCCAGGCATTGGGGAGGTCCCAGACTGGGCTCTGCAGCAAACAGGAACCAGACAGGAGCTGGATTCTGGAACACACTGATCGGGATTGATGGCAGAATGAACAGAGTCATCCTCAGATGCTGGCCCCTGAAGAAGAGAGTTTGACTCTCATAATCCCTCAGCTTTATGCTGGATATGACATATATGGGATGGAATACCTTGTTGGTCAGCTTAGGGTCACCTGTCCTGTCCACTTCTCCCTGCAGGTGTGCCCTTTTATTTTCTACATCCCCCAGCGTGATACATAAGATTTAACAGTGACCTTGGTCTGCATACCAGTCCTTGGGAGTAACTATAAACATCAAGTGTTATCACTGCTCTAAGCAGACGCTATGAAAATCTGCCGTTAACTTCAGAAAGTGCATTTACTTGGAAGAGACTTAGCTAAAAAGTGAAATCACTGAACAGAACTGGTTCTATTCTGACTCAGACCAGGACAGGTAGTTAAACGAAATCTAAAATTGCTGTTTGATAATGGAAAATTCCCAGGTGGACATGCTGTTGGATCTCCAGAGGCTTGTTAAACAGTGTCCTAAAGGGGCTGTCTCTTGAAGAAGAACATTAGATGCTAGGAAACAAAATACATACTTGTAAGTGCCTAGACACTGCTGTTTGTCTTGACAGTCCAGGGATACTAACTTGATTTGGCTGTGCATTCCTTCATTACACGAGTAGTTCTGAGTCTAACCATTATCTTCAACAAGCCCATTCAGCAGGTCACCAGCTGGATACCTTCTTACTACAGCTGCTCCTGTCCTCCAGGCCAATGCTGTGCTAGTAGAGCTGTCAATCTCTCAAGAAGCCTGGCAGCATTTGGGGTGACTGCTGGATATTTGCACAAGTCATCCTTGGGAGAACCTAGGCCTGGGTTTGCTCCTTGTGCTGTAAATGTGCACAAAGAAGGAAGGATACAGTGCTTCAAGCCTATGGCAAACAGCATGAGTTGGGACAGGAGGGAAGGGGAGACCTATCCCTCTTTCTGAAGCCTGGAGGATCTCCTTATCATTCAGCTTAAATGAGTCCCTTGCTGTCAACAGGCTCTGCAAGGGGTTTGGTTTGGGATAGGTTTTTGGAGAGTTGATTTGTGTCTTCCTACATGTTTTTGCAGTAGTAATTATGAGGAGATACAACCTCAGTGGGCACCAAGTGATCTTGTATTGTAATATGGTAGACTGAAAAGTCAACAAGTACTTGTGGGTTCC
Organism: Merops nubicus; assembly: GCF_000691845.1. Classification (NCBI taxonomy): domain Eukaryota; kingdom Metazoa; phylum Chordata; class Aves; order Coraciiformes; family Meropidae; genus Merops; species Merops nubicus. The sequence goes on along the minus strand of NW_008613222.1, from coordinate 13,487 downwards.
TTAATGGATTTTGTATAAGAGCATTGACCAACAATATCAGATGAAATTTTTGTCTTTCTGTTGTTCTCCGGAGCCTTGGAATCTTATGCATTTATTTGACAGTGCTGCCATACTCTGATCTTCCCCTCTGGGCTAGGGGGTGTACTTTTACCTCTGTGTGGAGGACTGTGACTAGGCTTGCGTGTTTTGCTAGGTTTTACTGTGGTCCTGCAAAAACATGCAGGATCTTTTTCCCTCACATGTAACGTGTGTCTGTCAGTGAGGTAAGCACAGTGCTAGGTATGGTTGTTTTGTGGGAGCATACTTCCAACCTCACCTCAACCTGCTATTCAAATTACTTTATTGCTGTAATGATGTGGCAAGTCTTCACACTGTAGATTGAAGATTTCAGGTCTTCCAGCAGGTGGAAGATTTGGGGACAGATTGCTATGCCACATACACCAGTCTGTGTAAACACATGTGTATGTGTGCATTCACCAGTAACCCATGTTGCATTGCTGGAACTTGGCAGTCCCTGGGACTAAGAAGTGATTCTCAGACACAGTGTCTCCCCAGACTTGACCACAAGTGGTGGAGATGCTGCTCTCCTGAAAGTTCTGATTGAGCTCCTAGGTCTTTCAATACTATTTTTGGGGAGGATTCTGTTGGCTTCTACAAGAATATAACAACTTGGCCTTTTGTTAAGGGAAGAGCAGGAAATCTTGGTGTTATTTGCATGGCTCCATCTGATTTTCACTATTAAAAAGCAGAGGTTCTTAGCAGTGACAGACTATTCTTGTGGAGCTTCCTGCAGCCAGTGGCTTGTCCCCTCTGAGTAGTTAGGGTGTGATAAGCAGCAGAAGTGGCCACACACTCCCTGCAGCAGGTGGTTGAGGAGGACCTTGCACCATGATCTCTTTAAAAGGGAATGTCTTGGAACAGTCCCCACCTGTGTTATGAGACAGATACTGTGTGGCCTGTGAGGACTTGCTGTGTGTCCAGGCCCAGTGCCAGGAGAGCACCAGCTTGTTGACTTGTTGTTTTGAAGTGCTGTGGGAGCTCTGTTTGTTCTGACAACTTCTCATGCCATGTCACAATGCACCTAACAAGAGACTGCACTGGGGTATACCTGGTGCCTAGGAAATAACCAATTTGGTGGTGGGGACACCCTGTGTTGAAGGGGTCTTTCTCATGGTGACTGCAGTAAGGCCACTTGTAACTAACTTTAGAAGTTTCTGCTGGGAGACACCTCCACTGTACATTACCTGCTCCAATAGCAAATCGGAGCCCAGGTGTACTGAAAAGGATGGGCAGAGCTCCAGAAGCAGCATGGCGTTTGGCTTCCTGACCCAGCGCTGCGTTTGCACGGCTGGTGCTGAAGAAGAAACCACTTCCCTGTCAGTGGAGTGCCTTTTGCTTCACTGTCGTTGGTGATGGCTGGGAAGTGTGGTAGATGCATGCTGAAATGCACCCCAGGGTCCTGCTCCCCAGACCTTTTCTAGCCAGGTTTCCTTCTCATGGAAAGCAGGGTGGGGAAGGTGGGAGGGATGGTGAGAACTGAGCCAGTGCTGACAGGGAGCTGGGATGTGGCTGGGATGCTCACCCAGGCCCGAGAGTCAAGAAGCACTCCTGGGTCCCGCAGCACAGACATGGCCATTCAGGGCTGGGTGGGACTCCACCCTGCTGTTTTTAGAGCAGCTCTTCAGGTATGTCTGCCCAACAGCCTGGAGGCATGACTGCAGCTCATTTAAAATGACTCCTACTCACTTTCGACAAAGTTTGGCAGGAACGTTTGCAACCAACAGTGGTGGTGATGATGAGGTAGTGCCAGTGACCCAGGGTTCAGCTGCCAATGGTTATCCAGGGGCTCCAGCAGGTTCACACGGGCTGTCCTGCAGCCTGTTCTGCCTCATAGGTTGGGCTTTGGCTAGCCAAGTCACCTGCGTTCACACCTCTGGGATGTGCTGTTGTACATGTGCCCTTAGAGTAGAATTGTGCAGTAAATGAACTTGTCCTGCTATTGCTTAATATTCCAGCTGTTGGCTTTAGGAGGTTTTTTTGTTCTGGGTTTTTTAGGGTTTTTTTTAGGTGTTTGTTTTTTTTTTTTTTATGTAAGAAAGTGTATCCTGGGTGCATCTGCTCTTCCAAGGCAATGCAGGATAAAGCTATGGCCTAATGTAGTAGTTTCCCATCTTGAACTGTAATTTACTATTGCTTTGCCCAGTGAATTGTCCTGGTTTTTCTTTTGCTATCCAACAGTGATAAGTAACACCAGTTCCTGTTTGTTTTCACAGGCTACAGCTGGGAGGAAAAGATGTTTGGCTTTCACAAACCGAAGATGTATCGGAGTATAGAGGGCTGCTGTATTTGCAGAGCCAAGTCTTCCAGTTCTCGTTTCACTGACAGCAAACGCTATGAAAAGGATTTCCAAAATTGTTTTGGGTAAGATTCTTTCTTCGGTCAACAATCATAGTCAGTCACAGTGTTTATCTCCAAGCCACAAACCTCACATGCTGTCCCTGTTGCTCATGAAGACTAGGTTAGCAGAGGTGGGTGGTGGGGGAGGGCTGCTTTAAGCTTCCTCACAACATTCCTGGCCAGGCCAGGAGAGGCTATGTCCCCTGCTGCTTTCTTCAGCACCATTTGGTTGTTGATCTGTTGTTGCTGCCAGTGTAGAGCTGCTGTAGTTCATAACAGCAAAGGGTCAGGATCCTGTCTCTCCAACCTCACTCAGGTACAGATTTAGACCCTTCTTAAACTGGGCATTTTGAACTTGTTCCTTAGAGGACATGTAAATTCCCATGCAGGATGGTAACAGCACAGGTCCATGGAAGTTTTCTGTGGCTCTGAAAATTTGAGAATGTTTGACAAAACTTGACAAGTAGATATTTAGAACCCTGTTCCAGCAGGGTTTACGTGGAATACCCTGTTTCAGGTATTGGTGCCTTTGTTCAAATAGGGCATATCAACATGTTATTAAAAATTCTCATCAGAAAACCATTCTGATGGAAAGTGAGCATCGAGTAATTGGCTTTCTAATTAGGTAAGGTTGCACATAATGTTACTTGAAAGCATTGGTAAGCAAAACTATAAATACCAGTAATTTCTTGCACCAGCTGCTGTGACCTTTTTTGAAATACTTTCTGAGAACTTTGAAATTCTGTATAAATGTGTCCCTGAATTGTTGGCAAAGCAAAGACTTCTGTGATAGCTTGTGATTATTTTTTGTTTATTTTGAGATCTTACGAGGCAATACAAATTTCTCCTGTTTGTGCTGTAGTTTTCCATGAAATTATTTCTCCTGGAAAGTCTGTGCTGATGATAGATCCTTCCCAGTCTTTCATTTCTTTCCAGTCTTATTGGATTATCTGTCATCAAAATCTTAGGCCCAAGTGGAACTTTCCTGCGTCATATTAAAAACTATATATACATGTTAGTATGGCTACTCTTGTTTAAAGTATTTAATTTATATATGTGAGTCCTTGCAGCCCTTAGATATATTTCCCAATTCCTCCTTTTTTTCTAGAAACACTCCTTTCATGTACAGCTTTATAGGTCTTTGTATTGACTGTGGCTTTTTGGACATAAATCTGGTGCTGGCAATTTTTCTTACCGTATGTCTTGGCTACTGTCCTTGGCAGCAGAAAGGCCATGTGAAGAGCCATTGCTTTGGGGTTTGGTGGGTTTTTTTTGGTCTTTTTTTTTGTTTGGATTTTGTTTGGGTTTTTTGGTTAACTATAGTAAAGAATACTTGCAGTATACTGGGGCCTTTGGTCTTGTGTTATCTGAAATATGTTTGCCAAGGTAAAAATACAGTCTTAACACTGAAAAAATGATGGTTTATATGAAACTACTCCATTCATCTATAAATGCTTCAGAGTCTTCCCATTTAAATAGCTGGAAAATTCTACAGTGTATCCCCTTTATATTTCTGCTAGCATGGGTTAGCAGTAGAGACGATTTCTGAAGAAAACTCATTAAAGGAGCGAGTATTGCCTTCATTCTTGTGACTCTTGTTTCTGAAATCTTATCCTATGCTTATGTGGGAGTGTGTTAGGTGGTATTTGTTACTCATTCTTGAGGCTCTGTGAGAAAGTTAAGAGCTAAATAAGCTTTTGTCAGATCTCTGAGGTCTGTTCCCAAATGTACATTCAAGGAATATGGTTATTCCTCCTTCTCCAGTCAAAACACCCACTGGAGAACTGTGTGGTGGTGGTGGTTTTTTTGGTGTTTTGTTTTGCAGTTTGTTTGAGTTGGGTTTTTTTTGCTTGTTTGCGATTTGGTATTTTTGTTTGTTTTAGAAAAAAAAAAAGAAACTCTGAAGGTGATGGGACTGTTGTTTTTAGTGCCCCTCTGGAGGCAGATGACAACACCTTTTATTTCTATATGAAAGAGTGCTTTCTGGAAGTGAGATCTGGTCCTTACATGGCAGTGTTTAAGCACCCTGGATGAATTGTAATGTCTGAGCAATAATTTGAGAACCCTTCTTTTCCATTAATTTTTATGCTTCTTGCTGTTATCAAGATGGGTATAGGGAACATGTCATTTTATCAATTGTTGTCAAGTGAATTTATTTTTTTTTTTCTTTTACCAGGCTCCATGAGGCCCGCTCAGGAGATATTTGCAATGCCTGTGTCCTTTTGGTGAAAAGATGGAAAAAATTGCCAGCAGGATCAAAAAAAAACTGGAATCACGTTAGTCATATATTTCTCCTCCACCCCAAAACTAACTCATCACTGCCTTAGTCCTGCCAGAGAGGGGAGGTGCTGGCAAAGATTTGGGGTTTACTGTTTCTCCCCCCTCCATTCTCCCTTCCCACCCTCAGCATCTCTGAATCCTTCCTGGAATATTTCCTGTTACATGGCTCTCTTTGTTTGGCTTACATGCAAATGGTGATTATGTAAGCATGGGATGGAGTCACAGACTAACTTACCTTGTAATTCCTTGTTTTCACAAGCTCATAACTTTGTCCAAAAGTCTCTTATGACACTCAAAACATTTCAGATTTGGCCTCTATCCAAAACTGGCTGCTTTTTTTAAAATAATTTGAACAAGCAAGGTGACTTGCTCAAACAGCACATAAATCAGTGTCATTTAGTCTGATAATTACAGTGACTAATGTCTTGCAGCTATTCCCACTCCTATGTTCTGTTTTGATACATCTAATTCAGTTTGAGCCTAGGGCTGGGAAGATGATTTGGATTCTTCGTGTATGTTACAATTGTTATTCAGGAAGCCTTGATGGTAATGGGATCCAGAGCTATGGTTATTACTACCACTAGCTTTATTCGGAAGTTAAACTGATGATTTTTTAAAAAAAAAACCTCCAGGGCAAATGCTTGGCAGACACTCTTAATTGAACCTGTATTGGCTTAAACAACTGTTTTCTACTAAACTGAATTTGTCAAAAAATAGGAAGAAGGCAAAAGTTGAACTTGAATATGCTTTTTAAACTAGTCTGCTGCATTTTCCTACAGACTCAGCCCTTTATAAACCAGACTTAAATGAAATATGAGAGTGTTGGTGAGGAGAACTGTCTTAACTAAATTGGTTTTTAACATCTGTAGCTAAGGCAGCACAGCACAGGTACCTTGACTGGGGCTGTATCTGGGCATGATGCAGATGTATTATGCATGCATTTTCTGTGTTCTAGGTGGTAGATGCCAGGGCTGGACCCAGTCTTAAAACAACATTAAAACCAAAGAAAATGAAAACTCTGTCTGGAAGCAGAATAAAGAGCAATCAAATCAGCAAACTGCAAAAAGAATTCAAGCGGCATAGTAAGTGGATCCAAAGAGATTTTGGCAATAAACCTTGGCCTCCCCTAAAATAACTTACTGTTAACTGGCCAAGCTGAAATATCATTCAGATTGAATTGTATGCTCACGCTTTTTGGCACTCCCTGTTTTTACAGCCTTCTCATTCTCCAAGGGCTTGGGAAGGGGGTAGAAGGAGGAGGATGAGGTTGTGTGCAAGGTGGGCTGCATGAGGGAGGTGGGGAGCTGTAGGCAATTGTAGCTTATGTCCCAAGTTTAAATGATACGTCTCTAAGAGAGAACTTCTTGGACAAGACCTTAATTGAAACTGAAGTTGGAAGAGATTTCCCCCTGCTCTCAGTAGTGCCTTATGGCTATTTTCAGCTCTCTTTCTCCAAGAGGCACTGTTCTGTTGATACTGCTGACAGTCTTCCATGCATGTTTTCAACCCGGGCTTTCTATTTAGCATAGGTTGCCCCTCCCTCCCCTTTAAATTCCCACTGTATTTCCTCTGCACAGTTTCCCTGCACCTTCCTCTGTCAGTCTCAGTGATTTCTTTCCACTAGCACTTAGACTCTTCAAATAGATTTAGATTCATAGCTTTCCAACAAAGCCATCTGCCAGTTATGTTCTAAATATATGATGGTGCTGAAGGTTTTTCCTCTAAAGCAAACCTTCCAGCTTTTTGACTGTTTCTGACTTGGTCTTCTGGCTCTTGCCATTATCCTACCTGGCCTGAAGGGAGAGCTCTCCAAAGGATCAGTAAAGGCCCTGACACAAAGAGCTTGTATCTCCTCATTCAAAGGGCTATAGTTCATCTAATTATGTCACTGTAGGTGCTAGAAATGATAACCGAAGTGCAGGCTGGTAGACCCTCTATTAAGGTGTACTAAGCCCATAGTTCATAGTCTCAATCCAGCAAAAGCTCAGTACTACCTAACCCATTGCCCTAATAAGAGCTTTGCAAGACTTTTAACTGAATGGGTGAAAAAGGAGATCTACAATGAAAGTACTAGGTGTGAAATACCTGGCTCAGATCTCCATCGTCTTCAAGGATATTCCATTGATTCCAGAGTAGAACTAGGATCTTGTTCAAAGCATGGCCTGAACAGGCTGGACTTGAGAGTGAGGAACTGAAGCCTGATCCTGGACCTCTTTCCAGTCCCTTGTGCACAAGGACCCTCTCCAGTTCTGAAGTGTGTCTCCCAAATGCTGACAGTCTCTGTATTGTAATGGCAGGGGCAAGTGAGAAATGGGTTGTCCTTGTTAGGTTTTTCTTGTTAGTTAAAAAATGTCTGTGTTTCCAATTTGCATGTGACCTTTCACAAGTGAGGAAGAGGATAAAGTCATTGCAGGCATGTCCTGAGTCTTGCATTTATTCTTTCACCTGCAGATTCTGATGCCCACAGCACCACTTCAAGTGCCTCTCCAGCTCAGTCACCCTGTTACAGTAACCAGTCTGATGATGGCTCTGACACAGAGATGAATGCTGGGTCCAGCAGAACACCAGTTTTCTCATTTTTAGATCTCACGTATTGGAAAAGGTAAAAAGCAACAGAACATGCATTTTGTGCAGATAGCAATTCACTCACATACACACTGCTTGATTCTGCATCTTCAGGAATTTGCTGCTGATTAATTTAATTTGTTCTAAGGTTATAGTTTAAGTCAGAGTATTATACACTGTCTATCTGCCTTGGGAAGTAAATGCCATGTGTTTTAAGACTTATTTTCCTATCTCACTCCAATTGCAGGAATTTTTGTTTTGTTTTCTTTTGAGTAACAGATAATATTCCTGAGTGTGATTATCTTGTCTTAAAAATGTGCTCTGTACACGTGATGTGTTATCAAGTACAGCAGTGCTCTCAGCTTGCCAAAAAAGTGTAGCATTTGATTTGGTTGAACTGTGATGATAATCATCTCAAAAAAACAAAAACAAAAACAAAAACACAAACAAAAAAAAAACCAAAACAAAACAAAAAAAAAATAACCAAAAAAACCCAGACCAAAACACAACAACAAAGTGGAGTAGGAGTACCACAAGATTTTCTGGGAGCTGATCAGCTTGTTAGGTTTTATTGCCTGTTGTGACACAGTAATCCTTTGTTTAGGTAACTGCTCTATTGAAATTGTTGTGACTTTTCTGCCTCCTCTCAAATAGCATTTGTAAGTGCATTGTAGTCAAGGTTAGTTCAGCCAGATAGTTATTTATCTGAAACTTCTCTAAGAAGTGAAATGGGAGACTTAATTTTGTGTAGACATGTGTTTGGTGGTTTTTTTCTTTATCTTCACACACACATACACCCCCCTCCCAAGTGGTGTTGTGGATTTAGACACAGACTTATTTTCTCTTTCTGAGCAGCCTTTTCTCTCCTATCCTCTGAGATGGAGGCTCTTGGATCAAACTAATTTTTTGCATTTCTGTATATTCTAAACACATAAATGATTGGTCCCTCTCCTTGCTATTTTTTCCAGGCAAAAAGTCTGCTGTGGAATTATTTATAAAGGGCGTTTTGGGGAAGTCCTCATAGACACTCATCTCTTCAAACCTTGCTGTAGCAATAAAAAGTCTGCCACTGAAAAGCCAGAACAAGAAGGACCACAATCTCCTGCAATCTCAGCCCAAGAGGAGTGGTGACTTTCTCAGGTAGCTGCAGGAGGTTATACAGATCTTCTGATTCTCTGGAAAAATACTAGAAAAGTGACTGTTCACTTTGGACACCTGCTATGCTGCCAAAAGACTATTCCCTAGAACTGTTTTGGGTTTTACTGCTACAATTCCACAAACTTCTGAAGCCAGTTTGTATCCTTTCAGAAAGACTGTACATAATATTTAAGATGCTATGGAACACTTAGTAAAGCTGAATGCTGCTGCAAGGTTGTCTAATCTTTCCCCTCTCTTCCCCCCACACTCAGTTCACAAGCGAATGTGAGGATGGGGTTTTGTATATTAAAGTACATGTAGTTCATGTTTCTGTACTGAAAGAAGCAGTGGTTCTAAGGCTTTTAAGTTACTCAGTAACCTCCCTTAAATTCCCAAGAAAATATTTCATTCTTAGACATGTATGAGTCAATAAGATGAACTAATACATAGAAATGTTATAAGTCACCTCTTTAGTTATATAAATATATATTTTTAAAGGTGTGGAGATCTCACCCTGTACTACTGACGTAACAAAAATATTTCATCCCTCTGATGTGACACAAACTGGTTAACTGCAGACGTCTTTACTATGAGTGGTAGTGATCTGAGAAGGCCCCCAGCATAAAGTGCTCTTCAGAAGTAGCCTCTCATTTATCTACGTTGAATTCTTAGGTAAATTTTCCTTCTCAGCTAAGGAGCGAAATGAGAAGCTACTGTGTTTTTACCCAGCAGGAGACACACTGGGCCTCATGTAGCAACTGACGGGTCATAAAAGATGGACCAAGAATACATCTTGATGCCCAAGTTAGGTGTAGATGTAGGTGTAGACGTAGATGTCCTGAGCAGGGCCTGGGTAGGGTTAATGTTCACAAGTGGCTGCAGCTGGGAGGGGCCACAGCTGGGATAAAAACTGAACCAGCCAATAGTATATATTCCATACCATACTGACTTCAGTTGGCCCAGTGCAGCTGAAATGTGACCAGACTTCCTTCTGGTTTTTTACCTGACATAGAACCAAACCTCTAACTAAGCAAATCAGACTCTGGTCCAGGGACACAATCTGTTTGCAACCAGGGGTCTGGATTCACGATTGCTGTTTTGGAACCCTTCCCCTTCAGTGCTTTTCCGTGTTTGGGGTTTGGTTTTTTTCTGTTCCTTGTTTAAATAACCACCAGATGAATACTTTTGTGAATACTGAATATGAAAAGTTCTGTTAAGAATGGTGCTGTGCTAAGTCGAGGCATCTCTGTTGGCATATATGATCAAAAGATAGTATTTCTTACATGGGTTCCTAGACAAACTGATGTGCAAACCTTTGAGACACTCCTTCAAACTCCACTTTGCCTGTAAGGTGGAAGCAGCTTCCTGGAAGAGTATGCTGAAGTTTTAGCTCACGATTGCTTCATATTCCTTTTATGAATGTTTAACTTCTGTAAGTTGGGAATTCTGCTTTTTTTGTTTGTTTTGTTTTCCAGGGGGGGGAGGGGGGATTTTTCTAACTAGTACTCTTTTAGGGTATTCTGTAATGGATTGCTACAAGCTTTCCTTTTTGTGAGCGTCCTCAACATAATACTGTGGTGGGGAGGGCTTAGGACTGGATTTCCATGTAATCCCATTTCATTAAATTGGAATGCTTAGCAAATAAATGTACAGGTAGGGAAAGATATGCAAGTTTTAAGAGGAACCTCTACCCTCACAGTTTTCTTTTAGTTTTGTGATTTGCGTTTTTGGTTTTTTTTTGTTTTTTTGTTTTTTACTTTTTTTTTCCCTCTCCTGTTGGGTGAGCCAACCTCAGGAGAGAAAGAACATCAGGGGAAACAGGGCTTTGACTTATCACAGCCTTACAGCTTAGACCTTTCATTTGTCTTATTTTGTTTTTCCTAAACTCTGAGATTCTGAAGTGAGGATAAAGCTGCCTACCTTGCTTTCATCTGCAACCAAATCGAATCATGGAAGCATGGATTCTAGGTTGGAAAAGACCTTTAAGATCACTGAGTCTAACCATAGATATAATGGGTACTTGCTTGTGTAACAGCTTAACTAGGCTGGTCCTGTCTAATAAGGGCTTGAACAAGAGTCCCAGCTGTTTTTGCATACACCTGCTTTCATCTGAATTTGTGTTTTCAGCATCAGTAATTCTGTACACCTAAGGCTGCAGTGTTGGTGGTAGGATGTGCTCTGATACGGATCATCTCTTCTGTATTTATTTATTTATTGCTAGATTTCAACCACCAACTGCTTCCCCTACTCCCTCCCACCTCTTCCATTCCCGGTAGTAATGCAAAATGAACTGTATGTAGTTATGCACTTTGTATTAATGTATTAGAAATCTATGGAACCTGTTTTGTACTTTTATACTGTTCAGACACTTGTAATCCAAACTTTTTTTTACTAGAGTAATGAATAAATTTAGACTTATTTAGAAAATAAACAACTTCTTCCCTATTTATTTCAGGTCCGTTCCGTTAATTAGACATAGTGTTTGAACCAGCCCAGGCAACCTCCGTTTCTATTTGAACAAGATTTCAAGATGTTGGGGGTGGATGGGTGGGTAATTGTCTTCCTATTTAGTTTGGAAAGGAGCAGAGCAGGGAAGGAGATGGTGTTTGTTATGGTAGACAGCTGTCTCGGGGCAGAATCACAGCACTTTCCCTTGGCACCAACCACACGTGCCGGGCATTCCCTTCCTGGAAGGGGTGGTGCTGACGTTTGGTGTTGCAGGGGCTTGCTCTCTGTCCAGCTCACCCACCGGCTTGCAGAGGAGGCCGGCTGAAGCAACAGCGTTAAGGGGTCGGTGCTGACCGCGAGTGGAAACATCCCTTTCCAGATCCAACAGTCGGTGGAGGAGACTCGTGAAGTTGGAGCCTGGAGTGTTTCTTCCCACGACAGGCGTAGTCAGCTGCATAAGATCCAGCAGACTGGTGGGAGCAAGGTCTCTGGCAGGAGATGGGAGTGAGTAATTGAGTTTAGGAGACGAGCATATTCCCTGATAATGGGGAACACATTGCAACCTTGATGCCTTGTTGCAAGATGCTATTTTGGACTTCGGTGGAGAGATTGATTTATTCCTGCTCATGTGCTGGCTATTTTCTTATAAACTGAGTGCAACAATATCTAGAGATTCCTGCAGAAATAATTTAAGTGAAAGCTCTGCGTAGACTGTGAGACCACATGATTTTTGTGTAATAGCATCTATTTTGCACATATTTACATTAGGTGCTCTAGATGCCTAAACGTACCTTGGCCGTGATTCAGTTCACTTAAAATTAAAATCTCTATGTAAAGTCACTGAAAGAAGCAGGTGCACTGAAAGATTGGTTAAACCTGGTATGTATCCCACTCTTTGCAACTGCCACCCTTTTTCAAATAATTAATTCCTTTGCCTTCTCTCTTTTATGCTGCTGCTGCATGCCAGTGACTACAGGTACTGTCTGTAACTACCTCCAGGTACCTCAAAATGCTGAGAACATCAGTGTCAACGGACTTTTTTTGTCAGAGGGCTTTTTTCCTGTGGGGCAGATAACCTAACGGAGGGCTACAGCTGTGAGAAGAAAGCTCCTCTGGGAACATTACAGAGGCAGGACTTGCCATCTTCAGAGCAACGTGAAATTAAATTGGGAGGCAAAATCCTGGGTAAAGCCCTGTGTGCTTCATCTGAATCTGCTGGCACAACGACAAGTGTGCCACCTTCTAAAATACTTTGCAGGGCAAGCATTATACAGATGCTTTACAGAGGACTGTATTATAATCAAAAGGTGAGAAAAACAAGGTATGTGACAAGAAGGTAATTTGTTGGAGGTCACCAGTGGGACAGGGAGTAGATCCATGATTTCCAAATCTTGAGCTGAGAGCCTGGCACTGCTGCTGAAGCAGATTGCTTGCTTTTGTGTGGTGCTGCATGAAAAGTAATTTTATTCTCATTTGTATGATGTGGAAATTTCTTTCTCTGACTTGCACAACACTGAACCTATAACCTGTTTTCCAAGTAGATGACTGGGTGCTATCCAGCCCCAGTGACTGAACAGTTACAACTCTCCTGAAGTCATGTAAAAATTAAGTTTCAATATGATGTAAGAAAAAAAGCTCCTAAGTGGTTCTTGTAGCACATAATATCATTTTTAGTTTGTCCAGATGAGGGGTAAGAGCAGTATGCTGTGTATTCTGCAGACCTGATCCTGTGATGGCCAACACCAGAAGCACAGCTCCCTTTTGGCTCTCTTTGTGTTTCCTTTCCATGGGGATCTGGTCACAAGGGGGAAAGGGAACACATGTCCAGGTCCCATTTTTCAGACACTGGAATTAGCACCAGGGAAATGCTGCTGGCTTTCTCCATATAAACAGTCTACGGTAAATAAACACAAAACACGTGTGCTCTTGCAGCGTAATGATACATAGAGCTTGTAAAGCTCTTTTATCTATTTGGTTGTAGTGGACATCATGTAGCAAATCCGTCCTTTTCAGCAAACCCCATTTTGCTGTTTGGGGGAGAGGTTGCAGTTGGTATTTCTATTGGAACATTCACATTTGCCTTGACCTGCAATGGCTTTGAATTCTGTTGCTGTAGAACAGGTAAGTTAGGTGGTTGCAGGCCTGCAGAGAAAGAGAGAGTGACATACTCTGGGAGAAAAAGTGATGCACAAAACACATGCATACTTGCAAATCCTGAATATATTTGAAAGGAATGTGGCATTAATATTTCATGCGATCTATCATAAAGAATTTAAGTATTGTTTTTCTTTGATATTTATTAGAGCTATTTGGAAATGGGCTGGGAAATGTGTTTGTCATGAGTGAAACTTCTCAGAGATGTGAGAATTCGGTACTTCAGAGGCTGCAAAGAGGTTTGGTGCAGGTGGCTTTTATCGCTGACCTCTACAACGTGGCTTGATGATACCGGGGAAATACAAACATCTGTGAGGGGGTTTAAAAGCCTTGGTACCCAAGGGCGCTGCAGGAGGCATTGGAGCAGGCACACCCTGCCAAACAACCAACCCACCAGGCAAAAGGAGCTCACAACCTGCGACTGCGGTTACATCCTCTGTATGTCACAATTTTCTCCAGGCAAAGCCACCAGTGCCACTGACTTGGACGGCGTCGTAGACTTCACT
>NW_008613221.1:0-1244 GCF_000691845.1 Merops nubicus | reverse complement strand
AAATGGCCTCAAGTTGTGCAAGGGAAGCTTTAGGTTGGATATTGTGAAAAAGTGGTACAGCTTATTGGTAGACTTGGTGATGTAAGGTTAATGGTTGGACTCCGTCTTAAAGGTCTTTCCCAGCTGAGACAATTCTATGATTCTATAAGCCAAGCTTTGGAGTAGCCTGTGGACTGCCTGGGCTGGCTGAAGCAAAGCAGAGGGACTCTACTGGGGTCTAGCCAGGAAGAGCATACAGGAGGGAGACAAGAATAAGCCAAGATCCTGGCACCTGGGCTGGCTGGAGCAAAGCAGAGGGACTCTGACTCTACTGGGGTCTAGCCAGGAAGGGCATATAGGAGGGAGACAAGAATGAGCCAAGATCCTGGCGGGGCAGGAGATCACAGAATCACAGAACATGAGGGGTTGGAAAAGACTTCGGAAGATCATCTAGTCCATCCCCCCTGCTAGACCAGGATCACCTATATCAGGTCACACAGGAACATGTCCAGGCAGATTTTGAATGTCTACAGAGAAGATCACAACTCCTCTGGGCAGGTTGTTCCAGTGCTCTGTCACCCTCACTGTGAAAAGGTTTTTCCTTATGTTTACCCAAAACCTCCGATGATCCAACTTGTAGCCATTGCCCCTTGTCCTATCACTGGATGTCATCGAGAAGAGCCTGGCTCCATCCTCCCAACACTTGCCTTTTACATATTTGTAGACATTAATGACGTTACCCCTCAATCTCCTTTTCTCCAGGCTAAAGAGACACATCTCTCTCAGCCTTTCCTCAAAAGGGAGGTACTCCACTGCCTTAATTATCTTATTGGCTCTGCACTGGACTCTCTCCAGTAGCTCCCTCACTTTCTTGAACTGGGGTGGCCAGAACTGGATACGGTACGCCAGGTGGGGCCTCACCAGGGCAGAGGAGGAGGAGAACCTGAGACCCTCCCTCTACCTGCTGGCCACGCTCTTCTTAATGCATCCCAGAATGCCATTGGCCTTCTTGACCGAGAGGGCGCATTGTTGGCTCATGGTAATCCTCTTGTCCACCATGACTGCCTATACCTTTTTCCCCAGAGCTGCTCTCCAACAGATCAGCCCCCCCAACCTGTACTGGTACATAGGGTTGTTCTTCCCCAGATGAAGTATTTTACACTTGCCCTTGTTGAACTTCATTAAATTTCTCCCTGCCCAGCTTTCCAGCCTGTCCAGTTCAGGCTGGATGGCAGCACAGCCTTCTCGCATGTCAGCCAGTCCTC
>NW_008613220.1:903-1229 GCF_000691845.1 Merops nubicus | reverse complement strand
TCTCCAAAATGCACCCAGACCCCTCCAAAACCACCCAAACCCCTTCAAAACGCACCCAGACCTCTCCAAAACACACCCAAACCCCTCCAAAAATACCCAGAACTCTCCAAAACGCACCCAAACACCTTCAAAAACATCCAAAACTGTCCAAAACACACCCAAACCCCTTGAAAAACATCCAAAACGCATCAAAACCCCTTCAAAAACACCCAAAACTCTCCAAAAACACCCAGAACTCTCCAAAACGCCCCCAAACTCCTTCAAAAACACCCAGAACTCTCCAAAATGAACCCAAACCCCTCCAAAAACACCAAGAACTCTCAAAA
>NW_008613220.1:0-694 GCF_000691845.1 Merops nubicus | reverse complement strand
TCCACCCCCCAAACCCTCCCTGAGACACAGAACGCGCCCAAACCCCTTCAAAACGCACCCAAAACTCTCCAAAACACACCCAAACCCCTTCAAAAACACCCAAAACTCTACAAAATGCACCCAGACCTCTCCAAAACTCACCCAAATCACTTCAAAATGCACTCAGACCTCTCCAAAAACCCCTGAAACTCTCCAAAATGCGCCCAAACCTCTTCAAAACACACCCCAATTCCTCCAAAATGCACCCAGATCCCTCCAAAACTCACCCAAACCCTCCAAAAACACCCAAACCCCTTTAAAACGCACCCAAACCTCTCCAAAATTCACCCAAATCTCTCCAAAAACACCCAAAACTCTCCAAAACACACCCAGACCCCTTCAAAACACACCTAGATCCCTCCAAAATGCACCCAGATGCCTCCACATCCTCCCCAAATGCCCCCAAAATCACCCCCAGACCGTCCTGACTCACATCAGGGTGCCCTGAAATGCCCCAAAATGCTCCCAAACGTCCCTAAAATGCTCCTGAGCACCCCCAAAATCCCCTGAACTGCACCCAAAAACCTTCAACATCCCCCAAACGCACCTAAATTCCTCCAGATTCTCAAAAAATGCCCCAAAAATCAACCCTGAGCCATCCCAATGTACCTCAAAATGCCCTGAAACCCCCCAAAACGCTCCCAAACACCCCCAA
>NW_008613219.1:0-1590 GCF_000691845.1 Merops nubicus | reverse complement strand
GGGGGGGGCAGCAGGTTTTGGGGTCAAAAACGGCCCTTTCGGGCTCAACGTCACCCCTCACCCCCGTTTTTGTTGTTTTTAGGGTGGTGGGAACAGAGGAGCGGATCCCCATCCCACTGATGGATTATATTCTCAACGTGGTGAGGAAAAGGGGGGTGCCCCGAGCCCCAGATTCCCTCCCTACTACCCATCT
This sequence comes from Merops nubicus, assembly GCF_000691845.1. NCBI lineage: Eukaryota > Metazoa > Chordata > Aves > Coraciiformes > Meropidae > Merops > Merops nubicus. The sequence continues at coordinate 1,397 of NW_008613219.1, read as the reverse complement.
GCAGTCCCCAAATTCCCCTCAAGAGCCCCAAATTTGTGCTCTCAACACCAAAGTTCCCCTTCCAAACCCCAAATCCCACCTTTGGATTTCAAAATTTTTTCCCTGAATTTCAAAATTTTTCCCTGGATTTCCCCCCTGAACCCCAAATTCCCTCCCTGATACCCAAAATTCTCCTCCTGAGCCCCAGATTCCCTTCTCGAACCCCAAAATTCCCATCCCCAGTCCCCAAATTCCCCTCAAGAGCCCCAAATTTGTGCTCTCAACACCAAAGTTCTCCTTCCAAACCCCAAATCCCACCTTTGGATTTCAAAATTTTTTCCCTGAATTTCAAAATTTTTCCCTGGATTTCCCCCCTGAACCCCAAATTCCCTCCCTGGTACCCAAAATTCTACTCCTGAGCCCCAGTTTTTTCCCTGTGAACTTCAAAATTTCCCTCCCGATTCCCCAAATTTCCCCCAATCCTCAAAATTCCCTCGGTGATTTCCAGGGTTTCCCCCCCAACTTCCAAAATTTCTGCTCTGAACCCAAATTTTTCCCTCAAAATCCCCAAATTTCAGGGGGTGAAATTTCAAAAATTCCCTTGGTGATTTCCAGAATTGCCCCCCAACTTCCAAAATTTCTGCTCTGAACCCAAATTTTTCCCTCAAAATCCCCAAATTTCAGGGGGTGAAATTTCAAAAATTCCCTTGGTGATTTCCAGAATTGCCCCCCAACTTCCAAAATTTCTGCTCTGAACCCAAATTTTTCCCTCAAAATCCCCAAATTTCAGGGGGTGAAATTTCAAAAATTCCCTTGGTGATTTCCAGAATTGCCCCCCAACTTCCAAAATTTCTGCTCTGAACCCAAATTTTTCCCTCAAAATCCCCAAATTTCAGGGGGTGAAATTTCAAAAATTCCCTTGGTGATTTCCAGAATTGCCCCCCAACTTCCAAAATTTCTGCTCTGAACCCAAATTTTTCCCTCAAAATCCCCAAATTTCAGGGGGTGAAATTTCAAAAATTCCCTTGGTGATTTCCAGAATTGCCCCCCAACTTCCAAAATTTCTGCTCTGAACCCAAATTTTTCCCTCAAAATCCCCAAATTTCGGGGTGAAATTTCCAAAATTCCCTCTACGATTTCCAAAATTTCCCCCAATGTCCAAAATTTCTCCCCCGGGCCCCAATTTTTCCCTGGAGACCCCCAATTTCCCTGCTGACCCCCTCCCCCCCGTTGTGGCTCCCAGATGAAGTTCGTGGAGTCGATCCTCAGCAACAACACGACGGACGACCACTGCCAGGAGTTCGTGGCCCAGCGGGGGCTGCGCCCCCTCGTCACCATCTTGGGGCTCCCCAACCTGCCCGTCGACTTCCCCACCTCCGCCGCCTGCCAGGCCGTCGCCGGCGTCTGCAAGTCCATCC
>NW_008613218.1:0-24111 GCF_000691845.1 Merops nubicus | reverse complement strand
GAGGCCATCCAGAGGGACTTGGACAGTGTGGAGAAGTGGGCTCAGCTGAACCTCATGAGGTTCAACAAGACCAAGTGCAGGGTCCTGCACCTGGGCAGGGGCAACCAACATCACCAATACAGGCTGGGAGAGGACATGTTAGAGAGCAGTCCACTGGAAAAAGACTTGGAGGTACTAGTAAATGAGAAGCTGGACATGAGCCACCAATGTGCAGCAGCAGCCCAGAAGGCCAGTCAAATCCTGGGCTGCATCAAAAGAAGCGTGGCCAGCAGATGGAGAGAGGTGATCCTGCTGCTCTACTCTGCCCTGGTGAGACCTCACCTGGAGTCCTGTGTCCAGCTCTGGAGCCCCCAGCACAGGAAGGATGTGGAGCTGTTGGAACATGTCCAGCAGAGAGCCACAAAAATGGTCAGAGGGCTGGAGCCCCTCTCCTGTGAGGACAGGCTGAGGGAGTTGGGGTTGTTCTGCCTGGGGAAGAGGAGGCTTTGGGGAGACCTTATAACAACCTTCCAGTACCTGAAAGGGGCCTGCAAGAAAGCAGGGGAGGGACTATTCACAAGGGTTTGTAGAGACAGGACGAGGGGTAATGGCTTTAAGCTAGAAAAGGGTAGATTTAAATATATAAACTGCATCCAGAAATACCAAGTGACAGAAAAAGATTTCAAAAGATTGTAAATTTTAATGTCTAGTTGCTGTTAATAGCATGTCCATTTGTTTTACAGCACATTTAGACATTTTTTCATCTGTAAATAGTTGATGTGACTCAAAAATGTCACTGTCTTATTCTTATTGAGTGTACATTGTGTTGGGTTGTGCTGAAAACACACCTTTTTCCTAATGACATAAAAACTATAAAATATGAAATTATATAATGGGGTGCTAATTGGATAGCTTAGTAAAAATCATGTAATTAGATAATAAGCATTACGTAATTAGCTATTTGACAGACATTTAATGTGGTTTATGTTTTAAAAATGTAAATAGCTAGTTACTGAATACTCTAGCAAAGACTAGTTTTGACAGGGTTGAAATTTCAATAGCACCGTATCAGCAACATTTCAAAAACTGCAATTCATGTGAAGAACTAAAGGTTATTTAAATTGGAAAATCAGTTCAGTTTCTTATGATTAATTCTGAAAGTTGTAAGTCTTTTGCTATTTTAAAATTTTAGACTATCGGTATTTGAATATGGGAAATACTGATTTCCATGTGTACTAAAATTTTCATCTGAAATTTCTTGGCCCTGCAAACACTTGTATTTGTTTATTTTGGGGCAGCCGTTGTGCAAATTCATTGCAAGTACGTATCTTGCTGGAAGCATGAAAATATCATGGTGATTAATGCTGCCTTGAAGAACATCCACAAGACCAGAATTTTCCCTCAGTCTCTGTAGATCAGTGTTTTCCTGAGAAATATAATAAAAATCTGGGGAGGTAGGACAGGAGCTGCTGTGCTTCTGGGAACAGAAGAGTTGTGGTGCTCATCTTACTGCCAGTAATGATACTTGCAGCGTGTACTTCAAATTATATCTTTTTACTTCAGCTTTGTAGTGCTTCAGAGGCAGATTGTTTGCAGAGATTTGGCATTCAGGTTTTCAGTGTGAATGATTTTTCCACATAATTCATTTTTCCTGAGTCAAGGTCAGTCACTAATACTGAACGGGTAATTTGTTTGACTGTTACATTAATGAACAAAGAAAGCATGTCTAAAACCAAAACAAGAAGCCTCTCTCCCCTGGTTATAATCACATATTTTCTGTGTTATCTTTCAATGTGTATACAGACAAAATTCCTACTGAAATAAATATGAATTTATTTTTATTAGTGGTGGAATTTGTAAATGAGGATTGGTTGCATCGACTCTGGATACTGAAGTATTTAATTGCAAGAGGACGGGTTGTACCTGCACTGGGAGCAGCTAGGCAAGTTTTCATAAGGAGATGTGCACATCAACAAACAATTGTACTCTTGTTGTCTCTGGCTGTCTGCCATTGCTTCAATGCATGTTCGGTGGCAACATGTTTTCTGACAAAATGGATACATCTTTTTCTGTCATAGATTAAAAATACTTGGATTGATCTGTACGTGTCTGGAGAGCTCAGATTCTCTCAGGTCACGTGCTAAGACTTTTGAACTCTATAGAAATGCAAAAGGATTGGTGCCAAGTGCGTTCTGACTAAGGTCTATTGCTTATGCCTAACCTATCAGCTGGAGGTGAGGATGGCTTCCATGCCTGTCTTTGCTACAAGTGGTCAGCTGCAGATCTTCCATTTTTGTGGCAAGATTTCAGAACTGCTGTGGGTATTAGTTTGAGAAGCAGCTTTGGTAGGGTGATGGCTGGAGACAGGGTTGTTAGGTGGAGGTTCAGCCGTGAATCAGAGATGAATTCTGGCTCTGTTGGAGGAAATTGCAAAATGCTCTGTGATTCAGAGGAGAATGCTTATGCTTTTTTATGTTTCATATGTTTTATCTGCCTAAGTGGTGTGGGAAAAATGGGAAAATCATGGGAAATCAACTTTGTTGTCTTTCATGTCTCTCAGGACGTGTAAAAGACCATATCTAGTATATAAATCACTGTACATCACAATATGCATTCTGACACTTTTGACAAAATTTAGATTATGCGGTCTGATTACTGAAAGTCACAAAAGACGTCAAGGTAAATTAGGAAATAAACATTACTAGGGCAACACTGAATATGATGCGGAAGCAGAGGATTCAAACTTAATAAGCCAAAAATTAATTCGAAATGCTGGTGTGCTCGTAGAGATGTTTTGTATTTAACAACCTGCATGAAGATTAATTTTGATAGTAGATGTCCTGCTGACCAAAAAAAGGAAAATCCAAGAGTATTTAATTTTTCTCTTTAAAAAATGGTTATTTTAGTTATTATTTCTTCCTAGATTTGTCCGAGTTTGTGACAGTAATTAAAAAAATATTTTCATTAAATTTTTATTGTATACAGTTAAGGTTAATATATGAAAAACTCATTATGATTGAACTCTAATCTCCATATATTATTTCGTAAAAGTCTTGAGTGTCTCCAGATACTGAAGTATGCTTTTATTCTCAGACTCTGGACATTTTTTATACAAGTAACATAAAAGTGGACCTCTCTACCACTGACATTATTTACCTGAAAATTAATAGGACCTAGCAGCTCACAGGGCTGAAAGAATATACATCTAATCAACCTGCTGGCCTTGATTCAGCCTGGGCCCTGCAGAGAAGCAAGTCTGTTACTAATTCTGCTTGGCCAGACAGAAATATCCATCAAGGTCTTCCCTTTTTTTGGCTTCCAGGATGCTTACAGTCTACTGCAAATAATTTGTTACTCCATCAGTACAGATCCTCTGCTCCAGGCTTCCTTACCTCTGCTTCCGTTGGGTGCCCTGTTTATCCTGATGTTCACTCTTGTCCTACCTCATGTACCTTGTGGCAATGTTTGTTGGACTTAGAGATGTAGAATACAAGCTGTGCAAGTAAAGAGTTGGAGAGCAATTTGGGTAAGTCTATGCCTGTAATGTTGGATGAGGTTGTATAGCTGTAAATCTTTTACAAAATGTCTCTTAAAAAAAGAATTGTTTTGGCTTTATAAGCACAGAATTCTTTTGCTGTGTTGCCTACCAGGTATTACATGCTCTAGCTTGTTTCGTTTGTAGTTTCTAAGGCACATCTTTCTGTAGTGCCTCTCATCTAATTTTTATGTCTCTCAGTATTTCTTGAGATCTCACTTACCTTTCTCCTGAGCTGTGCTTGCAGTCGTGCCTTGGCAATCGCCTGGCTTGGTCCCTTTGCATGGGTCCATTGCTCTGAGCTTCATTGACAAGAAACCTTTTGAATATTAGTGGGGACTAATATTTCCAAATATTTCACACTGTGAAATTCTGATAAGTGGAATTGGCATAAACGAGCTTGCCATTATTGGTGAAAGCTGAAAACTGCAGCATCAGAAGACAGAAACATTCTGGTTTTAACATACAGTTGTGCTGGTACTGAGTTAGCTGGATTTTTTTTTCTTGTTGCTCATTTAGAAATGTAGGTCAAATTCTTCCCTTTGATAACCACAGCTTCACTTTCCATCAGTGAAAGGTGCGTGTGTGTGTCTGAGAGGGCCTTTTGCATTCTGTGTCTGCTGACGTTTTTTTTTTCTCCTGTCATCTGGTGAGGTCTGAGACCTGAGCATGTGGTGGGGCTGTGCACACAACTACTTTGGACTCCTTTGGAGCAGCATAAGGAAATCAGGAATGAACATAAGTGCAGTTAAAAAGACTTCTTAGCCCAGCCACAACATGGAAAAGCGTTTTGTTAAGAGGTTTGTTGGTAGGGCAGTGATTGATTGAGGCTCTTTAAGACGTTCTTAACTTTAGTTACTTCAGTGAGATGTTGTTATCCTCCATACTAATATGTCCTTAATGGTTTCTTGAGCCAGGAATATTGTTTTATTACTTTTTTTTCTCTATAATTTCTGTTGTACATTGACTTAGAACATGTTATATGTAAGTGTATATGTATATATACATGCAAGTATAAGTTACATGCCAGTGCTTCAAACTATAGCATGACAAAAAGATGAAACATTTTTCTTCCTCAAACCATAACCAGAAACAGCAATGTAAACTGTTGGTGTAGGAAGTATTGCTTCTGTCCTTCCTGCTTTCTCTGAAGCCCTGCCTCCCTGCTGCCCTACAGTAATGAATCATGAGTCATGTACTCTCTACTGCTGCACAATTCACCAGAATCACTTTTTCTCCTATAAGGAAAAAGGCATTTTTTTAAAAAAAAACCTCTACATGGACTGCTGTTTTTTTTTGTCTCTACCTCACTATTCATGTTTGAATGTGGAGAACTGTGTTTGGTTTGGCACTAGCTGGCAATACATAAGAGTCTCCAAGGCACTTAGTGTTTTCCGGAAGGAGAAACCCCTCCAGTCCTGCTGAGGTCAGCAGTCATTTGAGACTTGGCTCAAACCACTGGGAAATATTCTCTCTTGAGGCATCTTGACTTTGCAGTGTTTCCTTAGTAAGTCACAGAAGCCTGCCTTTGCTCTTTCTGGAGATATTTCAAGACCCATCTGTTCCCTTATCTGCCCCTGCCGATCATGCCTGTGAGCAGGGATGTGACCACCTTGGTCTCAGTGGGTGCCTAAGGCAGATTTGGATCATTCCAGGTGGAAAGCAGCACAGGCAGATGTGCCGTGAGCACCTGCTGCTCGTGGATATTCAGATCCAGGACAGTCACATTTTATGCAACAGGCACCAATGTGGCTGTTCTACTAAAAGAGCTTTCCAAGTAGCCACTTGAGTCCCACGTGCCTATGTGTAGCAGAGGCCTTTGGAGGCTCTGCTTATTGGGAGGTGAATGTGCTTCATATGCATCTTCTTCTGACCAAATGGATGGGTGTCTTCTGTGTTAAAATTATGTTTGGAAGGAGAACGGAGGGCACTGGGCAAGAATGTGTGTATTGTTAGCAGTCTGTTACAAAGATCTTAATTCCTCTGAATTCCTTTCTCTCCATATCCGTTTTGCCTTGCAATGTCACATCCATTCAGAAAATTTTAATGGGATTTCCAGAAGTTCATAGGTTATCAAGCTCCATAAATTATAGTGGAATGTTTTCAAAGCTTTAGAAATCCCACTATATTTCTTTCCCTTTCCATTTATTTAATGAATCAAATAGGTAGCTAGGACAAGCTTCTGTTTTTAAGACACAGAATGACAGGTTCTGAAAACCTTTTTTAGATGTTACATCTGTCATTTTCAAGGGCTGGGAAGAAAATGTTTGCTTTTACTAAGGTTGCCTTTTTAGATCGTTAATTTGCTGTTGGATTCTTAAAATAAAGCTTAGGTGTAAGTTAGAGTTTCTACTTTGGAACAAAATAACCCCAAACAACCCTCCTATTTAGATTTTATTCTGAGAAGTGTCTCTACGTGATTAATTATTTGTGATATCTGCAAGATATCATTATTCATGTTCACGATGTATATTTCATATCTATCTTTTCCAGGGCATGGAATTCATACCTCCACAAAGTGGAGATAATGACAGCACAATACACTTTTTCTTCAAAAGTTTAGGGGAAGTTCTGATTTTTACATATGCTTATATGTACTTTAATCTGTTTGAAAATTAATTATAATTTACAGGCTCCCTTTAAAATATTTTATACTGTAGTTTGGATTTGTTAATGTAATTCCGTACAAATTAAAATGAATACTTTATAACAAAGGTGATTATTTCTGTAATCCTTAAAATATTTTCACTTAAGGAATGTTTTAATGCTTTGAAGGTAAACCACAGGGAGCCAAAGCCTCTTATACTATAAATGCATAGATTTGAATTAACTTTGTATTCTGAGTTTTGTTCTCAAGCTATGTACAATTTGTCATGTTTGAAATTAATAGTCTTTTTTATAAAACAATATTTATAAAATTTGGCAGTGGACATGTAGCATTGTATAAAGGTGACACTACAGAGCAGATCAATTCAGTGTATTGCATTTCTTTAGTAAGCTTTCAGATTGTAAATAATCTTTGTATATTAATTTATTTTCTCAGAGGTTCAGTTATTAAAAATGATTCACTCCTAAAGCCTAATATTGAAAATATTTATGCATGTGCTTATGTTTAGCTTTCTTAGTGGTACATCAACATTTTAGTTCTGAGTGTGTTATTACATGAACAAAATCATAGTCTTTCTATGATAAAACTCTATTGGTGTTAATTTAAGGTTAGCTGAAAAAGCTCAGGAAGACCAGATAAATCCTGTGGCTCACTGATATCTAAAACAATTCCAATTTTTAAAATTAGAAATTAAACATATCATAAACCTTGGAGAGGAATCAACCTCTCGGCATAGAAATTCTTTCATTTATTTTGAAGTAAGAATGAGCAGGAGAAATCCTTTTCGATCTATTAGGTATATATATTTTTCTGAGGAAGGACAATAGGCCAACTTTTATGTCCAGAACCACAAATCTGAGTGCACTTAATCTCCCCAAGTTTCCATGGGCCTGATGACGTGTGGCTGGCTGTGCATGCGTGACCAAAGTATCCACCACAGTCCTTGGCTGAGAGGTACAGGATAAAGAAATGTTTCAAGAATGATTTTTCCCATTACAGGAGGGTTCCTTGGAAGAAGGGAAAAACAAACCAAACTAACTGACTGAATAGAGTAAGAATAAAATAAAATGTAATTGACCACTTCAGCTGTTAACATTTTTTGTGAGAAAACACAAGGATTGGAAAATAAAATTGAAGAAATCTGTTTTGTAAACATGGAACAAACCAAAACGTTAATCCGTCTGTAGATTTTTGACTGACAACTTTAGCCCTCACGTTGTGCACAGTGCAGGTAACAAAACTGTCCAAAAGTGATGCCCAGCGTGGTATTTTTGAAATACTTGGTTTTAAAGAGTTATAAATCCATTGTTCTTATGTTTGCCTCTTAAAACTGTGTAAATTCTGCATGAGAATGGTTGTTAGGTTGTACCTGATGTCGATAGTATGTACCCTGTCATAGCTTACAGTTGTTACTATTTCTAGAATAGTAACAGAATTATTTTACAGTATTTAAACAATATTCAGGCATTTTTAGAAGGGATCCTGATGAAGTAAATAACAAAACACACAAAAGAGCTTTTAAAGATAAATGAAAGATATGCCCCTATACAATTAGTTATGAAGTATAAGGAACAACTCTGAATCTTACTGGATATCCTGCAATTGATTTCAGCCAAATGGATATTATGCATGTTCTTTCTTCAGAAAATGTAGTCAGTTTAACCCTTATCTTATAGTAAATACGGGTGTTGAAGGTATAAAAATGTCTGTTTGAAAAAGGAAGAAAAGTCTTCTTTACCTGATTCTTAATTTTGGGAAGGAAGTGTGATTCTATTGGTATCAATTGGAATTTTGCCATTGGTTTGAGTGATGTTCAGGAGCTATCCACAACCTGTATTCGTGTTATGTTTGGACAGAAATCATCTAATAACTGCTGTTGTGCACAACACTAAAATGACAGAATCTAGGTGATTCTTGGGACTTGCCTGTGATGGGAATAAAAGGAAATCCTCTTTAGATCCTTTTGAAAATGTAGCATTTTTGAAAGAATGTTGTTTTGGAAAAATCCTTGTTTTAGAATTGTGAGTTAAAGGTTCATTTGGTATTTCTGTTAGAACTTCTATATTAAGTAAAGTTCTTGTTTATTCTCATCTTCAAGTTATTCTCTTGTTCCGACAATGTAAGTCTTTAGAGGAAAAAAAAAAATCTGTTGAATAACTTCATTGGAGCAGGCATGGATGCTCCTTTCCAGAGTCAGGCAGCAAGAAATTGTCAGAGAAATTGTGGTGCTCTGTCTGGAGACTTCAGGGAAGCCTCGTGGTTGGCAGTCTGGGCTTGGGAAACCTACAGGGCTCACTGGAAACTCCTCTTTAGTAATGTCTCAGTCAGCTTGTACAGGAAAAAGTACCTTACATTCTGGGCACAAGTTTATAATCTTGGCCATCAAAAGGTTACTTGAAGTAAGGTCATTTTACTAAATTGTCTTTCTTTTATCTTTTGTCTTTCTTTTTTTGACTACTGTCATTCACTGCATTTTGCCAGCAATTTAGAATTTAGCAATTTTTCTTTTGTTCCTAGTTGGTCCTTTTTTTTTTCTCCACTGCTGTGCTCTTTTAATAAACCAGAACTTAACTCTTCCAGGTTTTTTACTTTTGCTTTTTACTCTGTCATTTTCCTATAGAAAACTATTACTTTTGTCCTGTCATTTTCTTTCTTTTTCCCCAACTCCCCCTCCCCCCTGATTTGCCTGAACGTTGTTACAAGGTTTCTGCTTTATGTTTATTCAAATTATGCCTTGGTAGAACTCTGTTGGCCTCAGTAGATTCATACAGAAGGAAAAAAATTAATTTTGCTTTTTCCTGGTTATCTGTTTCCAGGTTCCTGTTTTCTTTTCGGTGTGAACTGATTCTGTCTGTATAGGAAGAATTTTTGTGGTATGCAGACACACACAAATATTCTGGCATTTTAGAGTCTGTTTCCCAGTTTACTAAGTAAAGAACAGTCTGAACTCAAGTCAGACGTACCACTGGAAATTAATTGAAATACGAATCTGAATCTGCATTTCCTGGTGCAGGTACAGCATGAGCAGTGAAGTGGCACAAAACTAGGATAAGCATGCCGGCTTCTATCACAAAGCAGCAGGAACGTATTAAATGACTAAATTAAAAAAGCAGTCTATTTGCATTTGTGGAAATTTGTGGAAAAGTCTTAGGAAGGGTGACTCCATTCCTTCCAAAATGTTGCTTTGGTTTTTTTTCTACACAAGGAACAGGACGAGGAATTGTTGAGTACTGCATTACTGCTGTCCTTCAGTATCTTTTCCATGAATACTTTTTATGGAATACATTTCTTCTTGTTCCATGCAGCACTGATTGCAATACATTTGAAATACACTGAAGACAGTATTAAATCTTTCTTGGGTTAAATGTACTAAGCCAGAGGAATGAAGTACTAGGAAATAAATAAATAAATAAATAAATTCACATGTCCTTTGCTTTAGAGAAATCTCCTAACTCTAAAAAAATAATCTCCAAAAAATTTATACCTCTGCTTTCTAGTTTTCTCTATGTGAATCAAAGTTTAGGACGTAACTAGTGTGGTGTCCAAAGCCTTTTCCCCAGCTTTTTTAGCTCTGCCTCTGCAGAGAATTCCTGTCAGCCTTGAACTTCTTTGATGCACTCTGACAAATGCTGCCTTGCTGCGTTTTCTCTCCCTGCTGGAGTCTCCATGGGATTAGGGGTCACGTGCTACCTTAGCTTAATGTTCTTGACCTTTTTCTGATGATTGACACTGCTGAATGATTACAGCAAAGCAGCAGTTATCCACTAGCTGTGTTATGCTCATTTCAAGGAGAACAGAAACATTACTTGAGATGAGTAATCTGGAATATGTCTTTCTGCTGAGTAATTGTAGGAGACCTGTGCGTAGCAAGTCATGATTCCTTTCCCATTTTTTCGTTTTTGTGGTACTTTCTGCACACTTTCCCTATGCTCTCCCTCTTCAAAATGCTTTACTGTGCTGTGATCCTCTTAGCATACATAGCTAAGAGAGCTAAATCTTTTGAGCTTGATCAGCAACATAAAATTCCTCAGGTTCAAAGACTGATGGTGATATGTGTGGCCATGTGTACCTTCTGCATATCAAAAAAATAAAATAGAAGAAAGGAAAGCACCCTTAGCTTCAAGCAATGTATTTATGATGTGAACATATAAAGGTCTATAGGGATTTTGCAGTCTAGCTTCCGTAGTGAATTTTTCGTTTAGTTTTTTTTTTTTTTTTTTTTCCTTTAATGAATTTCCCACAAGACTTCTGTCAAGGTTTGGCTCATAAATAGCCAAATTTGTAATGTTCCTGCATACACAAAGTGAACAGCAACTTTACCAAATGTTCAATCAATGCAAAAAAGGTCCACGTATCTCTTCATATTATTGGTTTGGATATAATTTTACAGAATACCTGTCTGGCTTTAATGAAAATTCACACATGGAGATGCAAATTTGAAAAAAAAACAACCCAAATATCTGGCACTGCATTGTAAGGACTTCAGTACTGAGAATTTGTCCTGTGTCAAGGGGTTGTATATCTGTGATGCTGTGTCATCGTTATTGTAATCAATAATGTTGTGACTATTAACATTGGAGTAATCATCATTATACGATTACACAATTATAGTAGTTGTTTTTTCATTGATACTATTATGGTTATTAATATTGTTATTATGTTGCTGCAGCCTCTTTTTAAAAGGTAACTTTCTTTTACTTGTAGGCCATCGAACATTGTTCATTGGAGTTCATGTGCCACTGGGTGGAAGAAAAAGTCACCGACGCCATAGGCACCGTGGGCATAAACACAGAAAGAGAGATAGAGAGAGAGATTCAGGGTTAGAAGATGGGAGAGAGTCTCCTCCTTTTGGTAAGATAAATTTTATTTTTACACAGACCATTTAATAATAAGCCTCAGTATGATTATGCATACTCTGTCCTGTTACAGTTTGATTGTTGATTTTGTTGTATGAACAACTGTGAAAAGGTGGGGTTTTGGAAGGCTACCAAAGCCTCACCACTCCCCACTGGAGAGGCAAGTTTTGTTCCTCTGAAGGGCAGCAGCCAGTGGCAGTCTGTACGTGAGAAACTCCAGAAATTTCTGCCACTGCAGGAGACTGTCCACAAGTGTTCTCCTAAAGGTAGACTACCACCACCACTGAGAGGGAGTAAGTGCTTTACAGCACCAGCTGCCCTCAGTGAAGGCTCTGAAATATTTGGCCCTAAATCGTAACATAGAGGAGTTGTGGTTCTCTACAATTAGTTTGGTAATCATGTTATGTTTCCGAAGCTGCAGTGTTTTATCAGATATGAACTACGATCCAGACTGTGTTTGCCTTTTTCTTTACACGACACTGTAATGTGCTATTGTGAGATGAGTCTGCTAACTGAGGCTTTGAGAGCAAACAGGAAAAAATACCTTTCAGTAAACGAACCTGATACAAGACTCCTAAAATTCTCAAAATTTTATATTAAAAAACATTACAGAAAACAGAAGAAGGTAGTCAGGACTAGGCTAGTCAAGCTTTGTCTCAAAAGACATGAGAATACTTTTTGTTGTTCAAAAATTAAAAACTTATGCTGAAATGTCCGAGGCTATTAGTAAGTGTTGAAAATATAATGGAAGCACATGTAGAACGCAGTTTGTCAGTATGCAACAGAAGAATACTTTTAAATCATTAGGGAAATATGCTAATGTAATTTCAGGTTACAGAATAGTAATTATAAGACTTTCTTTTAATCCGAAGTTTGTATTACGTATGTAGAAAGCTTTGGAACATGTATATTAAAAGTGCTGATGGTTAAGTATATTGTAAAGATCTTGAAATATGCAAATCTTTCACAATGAATTATACAGAGAATGAAACAAAGCCAAGACTTTTTCAAACTTAGTAGACAAGATTTATGTTTTAAAGACTGAACAGTGAAGAAAAAACAGGCAACAGCAGTTCTATCTGGAATGTACCAACCCCCAATAATATATTGAAACTGGTATAATAGAAAACAACAAAGTTCATAAGTTATTAAAGTAGTTTTCACAAAGAATATGCATTTATACATATATTGTTAGATTAAAAAGGAACAACTGAAAGCTACATTAGTGAAGAAGTGAGATATCTTAAACTATGAAGCAATGTCTTCTGTGGAGTCATTTCATTTTATTTAAGTGCCAGTATGTGACACATTTTGGCTGAGAACTTGGCTCTGTTCTTTCAACTTCTGCAGACATAGGTTTCTGTTCTTCCTGACATACAAAGTAAACAAAAAGAAATGAACTGACAAATCTCTCCTTAATAGCCTTCAGCAGTTGTGTGTACAGTAAATGCACTATTCAACACAATTCTGTGCTAAGTGAAAATTTGCCTGTGTTCAAGAGAGCTCCAAGAGTGGCACAGTAATAACATGAAAAAGATAATTTTGAAGTCCATTTGTAAGTTGGTGTTCACAGCATACTTGTCTACAGGCATACTTGTAGAAATAAGTGCAGGACTGCTAAGTTACATTTTCACTTGTAAATGTGTTGTAACTACCAGTTAAAGTGTCTGTAGGTCAGGACATGTAAATCATTACTTTCATAAAGCCCAGGATAGATAAGATGCAGGCCAGAAATGTGCAAGTCTTCTCTGGATCCAGAATGCTGAAGATGGTCTTCAAAATGCTTAAGTGATAATTATTCAAAGGAGCCAAAGACAGAACTACCAAAAATTCAGAAAAAATATGGAAATATCCAATATTTCCACCCTGAAATAATATCTAAGTAGTAACATTTAAGAATTTTTCCTCTTGACTATCTGACTCCTGGAATGTTGGGCAGAGAACCAGACTTTGAGCTTTGACATCAGCCCACCCAGGCAGAAATATGTGAAAGGAATTTGCCTTATGAAGGCACATCTGAAAACTATACAGGGATGAAAGAGTTAACTGTGGTCAGAGCAAGCAGACAGAAATTATATGGTGATTGATCGTAGTCTATATTGAAATCCTCACATTTAGTATGCTAAAGTATTTTCTTTACAGGAGTTTCAGACAGGTTGTTGCGCTGCCTGGGGAGAAGCATCGCCTTTAAAGAGAATATAATCATAGTTTTTTTGTATGCTTTATTCACACAGAGGGAGCAACAGATACTTCCCACGCTACATCTAAAATTCACCAAACCTCAGTAACGCTTCTTGGTTGTCATTCCACAAGGCTGTAACAGTGCCCAGAGGCGGAAGGAAGTTGCAAGGAAGACAAATGCACTTCCTACTCTTGATGCATAAACTTGCTATGAGAGACCGTGCTACCTAAGAGAGCAGATCCAAAATAGTCCCTTAATTTATGTTTCATTTTGATTTAATTGTACATGCAGAAATGCTTAGCTCCTTCTGTCTATAGACACCTTTTAACACATTTCTGCTGAGTGGTAGGAGGCTGTATTCTTGGGAACTGGGGGCAAGGAGAGGAAAGAAAACAAAATTTCAATGAGCAGGTAAAAGAAGAAAGAGAGAATAAGCTCTGTGAAGCCAGCAGATAAAAACAGTGCTTTGAAGTAAGTCAGAAAAATACATTAGGATTTTTGTGATACAAGAGAATAAATTAGCAATGCTTTTAAGCAGTGAAGTATGAAAGGAGGTATAAGAAAAGCCCAAAGTGCAACAACTGAATAATAGAGATGCTGGAACAAGTAAAGGCCTGAAATACTCAGCCATGAAGTGCTCTAGCCTGCTCAGTTAGCTACACATGGGACGAAATGTTATTTTTTGGTCATAATTTTAACTGTATAATTTATAACTTAATCTGTGAAGTACCATTAGGTGCAGAACTTGCTCTACTATCACTGCTTCATGGTGCACATAGTGCTGTGGGACTCTCTGGGCCCCACTCAGCAGGGACAGGTGCCACCTGGTTCCTATTCAGTGAAAAACAAGTTTCTTACACAGTTTTTTTTTTTGTGTCAGTGTGGCTAGAGATCCCCTGTATTCAGTGTAATGCCCATGGCTGGAAGCCTCCTGGTATTCCCTTTGAATCGTTTTTGGGAAAGCTGTACCAGCTACTTTCTGAAGGAAGGTTTCTGCAGAGAATATATTTTGTAGAACATTCTGATGGCAGCTCATAAGCTTTTTTTTTTCCTTAATCTTCTACTGTTACTTTTCAGAAATAACCCAAGTGTTCTCAGTGTGTAAATTCAGAGCTTGTAGACAAGTAATATGTAAAACGTGTAGTTTGTGGAATAAAAAGGAGTTCTGTCATTTTGGGGCACAGACCAGTTATTGAAGTTTCATTTTTGTTTTTCCAATACCTGATTTTTGCTGTCCATCTGTTGCCTCTTGGTGAGATGAGGTTGTTTCCATTTTGCCATAATGATGTGCTTTTGAATTGCATAATTAGCAGGTTACGTGGCTTGCTCACAGCGACAAAAATTGTAAGCTAAGTAATTTCAAGATCTAGATTTCCACCATCTTGCCTTATAATTTTTTGAAAGAAAAGGAGAAATCCGGTGAAATTATCCATTCTTGTTAAAAAACACTCTCGTTAAAATTACGTTAAAAGTGATGCTCTTCACTTTATTGAAGATGTTTACCCGTTCTCAGCTGAAGTGCTGCTTGTTGTAATTAAGGCCTCAGCTTCATGCCCACTTTAAGCTCCCCTCCTCCACAGCTCTCCTTGCAGGGTAAGTATTGTGGCTGCTGTATGAATTAAATGAGGGGTTTGATGCAAATTAAAACTATTTAGTAAACAGGTTATTCCTAGCCTACGGCAGCTCCTTGGTACTGTTTGCTCGGGCGGGTGATAGGTGCCAGGCGTGGAGGGCTGCAGGGACTGTCAGCACTGCGGGCTGCAGCGGCACTTGGCCTGCTGCAGGCTTCCTTTCGGCAGCTAGGCTTGTACTTGCTTGGTAAGTACGTGGGCTTTAATGGCTATTTTCAGTGTTTTTTTTTTTTTTTTTTTTTTATGTCTGCTCTTTGCCTGTAACCAGTGAAAGAGCTCTCTTGTACTTGCACTTATGAGTTAAAGATATTTAGGTTTCTGTTCTAAAATGGAATGGGATGAGAAGACTTAAGGTCTCAACAGGGTGTCTCTAAGGACAGGTTTTGTGAGGATGAAGTGAACACAGCTGTGAGGCCTAGGGTTTGATTTCAGCCTCCTGTGGTGTCTTCTAGGACTAGACATGGTTGGGGCTTGTGCAAGGCTTGGTTTGTTATTCTACGGAGTCTGGCTTTACTAAGCTCTGGTTTTAAAGAGGCTTAAATTTGTGATTTATGATATTGGATGTGGCCAGGGGAGCTGAGGAGCCCTGATGGTGAGCCTAACAGAGGACTGTACACATGGTTCAGGAAAGACTCTCTGAAGGTGATGCAAGTGAGCAAGTGGATTGCAAAGGAGAAGAAAACATAATGAAAGGATTCAGCTGACTACATTTGATAGCTAAACGCAAACCTTGAAAGGGTATTAATGGGGTAAATGAAATTATTTGTAAAGAGTATGGCTGTTAAGAGAATTCTCCTATCCTTAACTTTGTCTGCGGAAGGATGAATTTGAAATTTTGAATCTTTGGTCAGCTGTGGAACAGATTGCAGCAATTATGGATTAAAATAATTTATCATTATTGCAATTTTAAGAATCTAGCAAACTGAGGAACATTGAAGCTTGAGAATTGTCTGTATTGTCAGATCCAAAAGATAAGATTGTTTGTCATAGCCCTGAGGTGATGGAAACAATTCATGTGAAGAAAATGCAGAGAGAGCTTCCTGAAAAGATTGTATGTGTAGGAATAAAGTGCCAGAGGAGCAAGCAAGGGAATACTTTCTCCCAAACTAACACATGATTTCTAAGGTCTGTTAAGAGATTTTTCAGAAGCACTGCTGCTTGGCTGTTTATTATTTTATGTGGTCTTCAGTAATGTAAATTTTGTTTTAATTATTTCCATATTTTCTATTAAAAAAAAAAAAAATTATGATCCCTGCCTTTACGGATTGCTGAGCTGAAGGACAGAGTCCAATCTGCACAGGAAAGAAGCGGAAGGAGAGCCCCTATCCACCTTTTCTTTGGTGACCACAAGCAGGAGGATCATGAGTGTTTGTCTGTGTGTGAAACGATCCTTTCCTTTTTGTGATCCCGTGACTTTTTCACACCATTTCCCATTCATCTGAAAGGAGCTATTGCAGATGTCAATAGTGTTACACCATTTCAGTCACTATCTGCAGCCTATCCTATGCAGTGAGCAATCAAAATAAAAATAGTATATTTAATATTTAATGTGAATGTACAAGAGCTTGAGGCATGGATTGAATCTTGTCTATGATGTTTACTGTTTTGTGTGAACTTCTGTAATGTAGATCTTATTTTAATGTTTAACATGTTTAAATTTTTCACCCCTACATCTACTGACCCAAATAAGAAGTATTAGCCTAGTAATACTACCCTTAAATGCAGATTCTCCATGGGCTTAGAAATACAGAAACCTGGACTGACAATTGATCTGATAGAGTGTTACCAGCGGTATGTTTTTGCACCTGTTTTAGAGTTTATGAAGAGCAGAGGCAGAAATTTGGATACGTTTTATATGTACCCAAGGTTGTGTTCCTGCTTGTGGCATGGCTTGAGCAGATTACATGCAGTTCTGCGTGGTGGTTTGTCTCAAGGGAAATCCTGGCATGCACTGAGGAGATGTGGAGTGATGCAGTGGAGCACGTTGTTTGCTGGGCTGAATTGGGGAGGCTGGGGAGGTGGGGTTGAGAATGATCCTGCTTTCTTATTCTAGTCTAAGTCTTGATTTCACCTTGATCTCTTAGGCAGATGGGAGCAGTCCTGACCCAGAACTGTGGTTGCACCTGGGGATCTATTAAACTGGGGAAATGTCAGCTACGATTCTTTCCTACATGTGTTTTGCAAGATGGGATGGTGATGTAGGGCACTGTTCCTCACTGCCTGCACTCAGTGCTGTTCCAGGGAACAGCTCTTTGTATTGTCCTTTGGAAATAAGATTATCAGCAGTTCTGGCTTTCAGTTCTGCTGTTTTGGCATGTATATATGCCTATATCTTGATTTCGTTTTAGGGGTGTGTCACGGTCCGCGCAACTCGGCGGACGTGTGACGGTTCGTTTACCACCATCTCAAAGCGAAAAAGAAAATTCAAAGGGAGTTTTACTTCAATCAAACAGTGAAACTTCATTGTGTGCCTGTAAAGCGGCGCGCGACAGGTAAAGATGTGACAGGAAAGGTAAGAGGGGAAAGAGAGTAATAGCTACCACCATGGGTCCAAGGCATCCCTATGGTCCCAGGTCCATGCAGCATCCTCCTGGTCCTTCTGATCATTGTGATCCTTTGTGGGGAAAGCTTCCCAAGTTGGGTTGCTAAGAAGCCATCTTTTATGCCAGGTGATGCATTTTGCTCCTCCTCTGGCCCATGGGCTCCTGCCAGTCTCCCCTTTCTCCTGTCAGTCTTCGCCATCTTGAGTGAGGCTACCACGCATGCTCAAGGAGGAGTGTCCGCGGCGTGGTCTGCCTTAGAGGCGGGTGGCTTTTGGCCAGGAAGTGTGTTTTCACATTATAATGATATTATGATGAGCAAAGGTCACCTCAGTCTGTGATTTCTTTATCAGCATCAAGATATCCATCTTCCTCAACAATAGCCAGGCAGTTGCTGGCTCCTCCCGGTAACGCAGAACGGTGTAGCACAATACATGGGGCAGTACAGAGCACCTCATGGCCGTGTCACAGCACACTGCACAGCACAGCACTGCACAGGACGCTTCGTGCCATGCAGCTCTGGCTCCATCCTGGGCTCTGCACCCATGTATCCATAGGAACCACATTCCATTTCAGGATCGGCACCTGCATTTCAGGCAGGCCTCTGCAGATTCTTGTCAAGATGTTACCTGAAGTTTCAGGGTACCTGATTGTCCAAGTCTCTGATGACAAGGTTGAGACAATATTCCTTTTCTGACCGACTCTTACAGGGTGTTAATATCTTTTATGAAGAGTCATAGTAGAGAGCAGTATGTCAAGTTGCTGCAGGGTCACGTCCTTTCTGCAGCACTGAACCCTAGTGTGAGTTTGTGTTTTCAACAGCCACGTGTCCACCAGGTCTTATTTTTTGTCCTTACCTCCATAGTGGAGTGGAATTATACAGATTTTTACATGTGGAATGCTCAGGTTTTCCATGCATGCAATGGATTTGAGGAATTGGGGTACTCTGGATGACTGTGTGTGTGCTGCATGGATGATGTGAGGACAAGCCAGAGAAACCCAGGTATAACAGAGTCTGGCAGGATGCTCCAAGGCCGGTGGAGCCACAGCAAAAAGAAAGCTGCTTCACATTTTCTTGAATGAGGTGGCTCATTAGTCAAGCATGGGTGGTTGTTGATGGTACTCCTGCGCCTGTTGTCATGTACCAGACTTTCTGCCTTGTCCCAGCTGGTCCTGCAGGATTTTCTGACCTGGCGGTGAGCTGTTTACTTGGGAGAATCATCAGCTACTTATTGTGGAACTTTAAATTCACATTGCTTCTAATATCTTTGTGCTCTGATATAAAACAACTGCAGTTATAGAAATATTAATGTAACAAATTATCCCCATTCAATTAATTTTTTTTTTAGCTTAATCTAAAATACTTTCATTACTTTTTGGAAATAGCAATAATAATATGAGGGATTTTTATTTTTAATGCTGGCTCTACTACTTGAAGTAGAGATAGACACAGCTAATATTCAAGCCAATTTCTGTTTTCCTAGACTTCAGAAAACACTGAATGTCCTAGTTTGCAAATATTATGCTTCTACACTGAGGATTAAGTTATCACAGTTTGACAGTCAGCAACTGAAGTATTCTTTCATACTGTTTTTGAATCACATATTATTCATTTTCCTTATAACACATTAATGACATATTTGGTATTTATTACGCCTGTGAGTAAGAGCCAAATCCATCTGGCACTGCTGACATAACTAATCCTGTTAACTCAATTTTATAAGAAGAACCAACAGATCTGATTTTTTTTTTTTTTTAATTTTATTGCGTTCCCATTGCCTAATTCTCTTAAGGTCTTGTCCTTGAAGTAAAATTATTGTACTATACAGCCAACAATAACCTTCTCTTTTATTTTTTTCAGTTTCCAGCTTGGTGTCTGAAAGTTAAGCTTACAGGTTTCAGACACCAATACAAATTACAGTAGCAGAGATAGCCAGAATATAGCAGCTAGTTTAACTGATGTGGTAGCAAGAAAGAAGAGAATTTAGTGCCTACTTTGTTGTTTATGTAGATTCTTCACTGTTGTCAGTCAAGTCACCGTATGCTACACAGAAGACCCAGTAAGAGCAAATCACAGCAGTGAAGTGTTTCCTTGTTACTACTCAACTGACTTCAAGAGATTCCTGATCCTCTGCTTTCCTTCCCACTCTGAAAGTGTGCATTTATATGAGTATCATAGCTGTCATAAAACTGCAGCTCTGCTGTACAACACTACTAATTTATTACTTAGCAGTAGCTGTTGCTATAAATCAGTTCTAGTGCTGATTTTATCAAGGGTACAGGATGTTCCTGGCAATGCTTATTCTCAGATCCTCACTGCAGTCCAGCTCTCTACTGAAGTAGCTTGTTTTCCATGTTCTGTCACTAGTTATACACACTTGTCCTTTGCAAGTTGGTAGCTTGTTGAATTTTGTCCTTCTGGCAGATATTCTGAACAAGTTGCATGCTTCTTGACCTGAATGTACTTTCTAGACTCAGATTAAATCTTGATGTTTTTGGTTGCTTTATTCTTCTCCAGAACATACCAATGTGTGGACATGAGAAATATAAAGAACTTCAAAAACTCAAAAAGGTAGAGAAAGGCTGGAAGGGAGTCTAGAATAGGGGATGAAATGGTCTGAGCAGTGAGAGAGAAGAGTAATAAAGGAACAGGTAAAGTGGAAGTGGTTGTTTCTTTTCTTCAATGATTCACCAAAACTAATTTCTGTCCCCTTAGCTGTCCTCCTGCAGTTCCGTTCTCTACAAATTAGTAGTACTTGAGCCTGTCTCTTTCTTCCTCCTCTTCCATGTTTCTTCCTGAGTCTCATTTCCTTGCTTTGTGAAGAAGCAGGCCTGCCCATACTGTATCCTTACACTCTGTTTAAGCAAATAGACCTCAGGTAAGAACTGTCATGTATTGTTTGCTTTCCATTGCTCTACAAAAAAGTTACCTTTACTACTGTATTTAATCTCCTGTATCAGTGGCCCATTTAATTATTTTTTATCAGTCCTGTATTTGTTCTCTAGCATCAAATGAGTGTGATCCTCTCAGTTTTTCCAAAATTCAGACAGCCTGAAGATCCTATGCAGGGATACTCTTCACTTCTAGATGGAAAATACTGTAGCTTGTCTTACAAATGTGGTTGTAGGACAGAACTTAATTTAGACAGTGTTCAAGGAATTGCTGAGCTGTTCTGCTAGATAATTTTTCAGTCGACTGGCAGCCTGGCTCCTATCAGCTCTCAGGACTTTTGGTTTCTTTCAGAAATCTAAAATACATGAGCAGAAAAAAAATTTTTTTTTTTATATATAGTATATATGTGTTATATATATATATATACTATAAATTTCTAGGGAAACTGGGTTTCATTGAGAGTTTATTCATTTAAATATGCAAATAGGCTGGTTTTTTTTTTTTTTTTACTTGCGACATTTGAGCTATGACCACTCAATATACACAGACCTTACTTTCTGAGTGAAATGAAAAAAGAATAGTATGTCTTAGAAATATATTTAGTGGTCTGCACTGAAAGGGTATGACTAAAAATAACCGTTACAAGTCTAAAGGGAAGACAGAGAAAGAAAGAACAAAATGGTGGCTTTGGGGCAGATAAACAACTTGTTCATCTGGAAGAGCCTAACCATGTAGAAACAGTTTACAAAGGAGCAGCGGATGATAGATGTAGGTGGTGGTGTATACTTTTTTAATTTGCCAGTTGTATATTGACATCAGAGTGGTTGCTTTTGGTTTCGTTCTCCTGCTAGGTAAAACAAAGAACGCACATTTAGTATACCAGCTTTGTGAGCTGAGCTAGATCTGCAGATTCAGACTTACAGAATCATACAGAATTGTTTAGATTGGAAGAGACCTTTAAGATCATGATGTGGCAATGTAGTTTTTGTAATACTGGAGTAAAAGGCTTTTATCAGCTCTGTCTATGCTGCTATCTGTGCTGCCTTTTTGTGTGAGACACCATTCCAACTTCCAATAATCACTACTTCTGTACATCACATTCTAACTTTAGGCAAGTTTAATTAAAAGACTAGACAACCACAGTAAATGGAGATGTCTCAATCTGGAGGTGTTTGTGTATAGATGTCCTTACAGCATAACTATAATCATGTTTTCTGTGTGGCACTAAGTCACATAGGTGAACAAGTGTGGATAATGCCATGAAGTAGTAGGCATTTTCTTGCTCAGGGCAAAAAGAAATCAGTATTCTGGACTTGGTATTTTTATTTTTTCCCAGATACCCCATCACAAAGGGTGCAGTTTATTCTTGGAACAGAAGATGATGACGAGGAACACATTCCTCATGATCTATTTACTGAGCTTGATGAAATTTGTTGGCGTGAAGGAGAGGATGCAGAGTGGAGGGAGACAGCAAGGTGAGTGTTTTCATGAGTTTAAAAAAAATTACCAGTAGCTGTTCATTACTAATGTTTTGAGAAATGATTTAAAAGCTCTGGCAAGCTCAGCAACAGATTTTTTTGATATAAAGCTTAAATGAAACCATAATTTTAATCCTTAGACTGCTAGTATTACAACAGAATTTGTCATTTCCCAGAGCCAAATGTTTTCATCTGGATTTATGAAATATAGGTCAGAATGAATATCATGAGAAAAAAAATCAGTTGAACATATAATGTATATGAATTAAAAATTGCTGTGTTTCTTTGTATTTTAGCTCATAAGAAACTTTCAAACTTCATATTCTATTTGAATCCTCAAGGAACTGCTAAATTTACCATTATAAAAAGATTAAAGCAAGGAATTAGATTTTGTTTCATTTAGTTTCATTTAGACTACATTTCTCAGCAATCCTTGCTTCATTGTTCTTTTTAGAATCTTAGTTCTTTTTCCCTGCCAATATTTATTGACAGTGTCCCTCAGTGATGCCCAGAAATCTGTGGGCCACATCTTTGGTGTCAGTAGGATAAAATCTGTGGAATTTCTGAAAGGGTTTTGTGGGACACATATGCCAAACATATGTGGGCTGTTTGGCATTAATATGGATGTTAGCTTTTGTCTATGTTTAGCCTGTATCCAGGGCTAGATAGGTAGGCAGTTGCTCTACCAACTGATGAAACCTTCCCAGCAGAGAAAGCAGAATCGAGAAGAGGAGAGGAGACCCATGGCTTGAAATGAAAACAGGTTTAATGAAACAGCAAAACTAATACCAATGCCAATATGAAATTATACTCAGCCCAGAGAATGTATGGCAGTCACAATTAAACAGGAAAGCAGTCCCTCTGGGGATGGGGAGAAGGAAGAGGAGGAGAAGGAGGAGCTCCTGTCTTTAGCAAACTTCCCCCTTTATGATGAGTGTGACATTTCTGAGCTGGATTTTGCTGCTTAAGCTGCTGGCTGACTCAAACCTGCTAACGGCCTGCAGACCATGGCTGGCCCATGATTCTATCCCAGTGAAACCAGGATAACTTTCCATTTAATTTTACTGCAAATTCCTGCCTTCTAGGAGGGCCACAGAATTTTCTGTGACCTTCCCTTATGTGTCTGTAGGAGATACAGACAAATGCTAAATATAAATCTTTACATTTAGAAAATTCTCATAGGGGGATTGGCAGTAAAATGAATGTAGTAGTGTTCCTAAATAATCTTATTAATATTCAGAGAGAGAGAGAATCTAATCAGGTTAATCATCTGCAGTGTACTCATACTGATTAGGAATATATAGAACCTCTTCTAGGAAGAGTATTAACTTCTATTGTGATTAAAAATAAAAATCACTGTGGCTGATGTTATTTTTAAGCAGGGCAACAGCTGATTCTTTAGTTGAACAAAAAAGAAAATCAATTTTCAAATCATCAAAGAATTGTTTCTGAAAAATTATAAGAATTTTTATTAGCATAAATACTTCAGATAGAATTTGAAAGGTATAGGAGAAATAAATTTCTGTTTAGGTTGATCCATCTGTATGTATATCCTTTCCATTTGTCCTTTGTGAACTAAAGAATCAAAAATGTTTGACAGAAACAAGATGAGACTGTTGAAAAAGGACAGGAAAAAATAGCTAAGAAAAACGTGTTTGGGGCTCATAAAATACAAGAGCAAAATACAATAGCTAGTAGTAATAATCTCTTTAGCCTTAGAAATAAAACGAAAACAAAGAACGGAGCTACCACACAGTAAGAACTGGTCAAGATGGATTATCTTTTTCAGTTTGGATCCAAAATTTCAAACAGTTTTTGACATGGAGTGGCTGGCTCTTAGAAAAGGAGGAGGTGGCTGTCAGATGGCCAAATTCAAAATGAAGGCCAGAGTCCAAATGCTTTCTCTGTGCTAATAAGATGGTACAATTATATCTGTCCTAGAAAGCTGCAAGAACATGTATTTCATGGGTATGGTAAATCCCACCCTCCTGTGAATTTACCAGGTGGGTTGCTGTTGCAGTGTTTGCTGTAGTACACTGTTCAAGAAAGGATAAAAATGGTTGGAATGAACTGAGCCTGATAGTCAGATTTCAGACTTATTGTCCCGATCCAGTGTTGGGGGAGGTTTTGATATGATCCCAAGGGCGAGATTAAGATGCAAACGAGGTCGAATGCCGTATACCCAACACAGCTTTTATTACTAAACAAGAAAAATAGTAGAAAAGAGTAGCGATAGGACAGGGTGAAAATAAGAGGCAGAAATCAGGCGAGCGGTCGGTACAGAGTGGCCAGAGCAGTTACCAGCACGTGCCCGCGGGTGCCGTCGGTCTGGAGCCGTCTCAGCTTCGGGGGTGGGCGGTGGAGCAGGAGCGTAGGCGGCGAGCAGGCGAGTGATCCATGAGCAGGCGA
>NW_008613217.1:4860-6101 GCF_000691845.1 Merops nubicus | reverse complement strand
GCTGAGGGACGTGGGTCAGTGGTGGGCCTGCAGGGTCAGCCTGATGGTTGGACTCCAGGATCTTCACAGTCTTTGGGACCATTTAGGCTGTTATGATTTCCAGTTTTTTATTGGTGAGTGGCAATACACTTCCAGGATTTCCTGTGAATTCCACTTGGCCCTTTTGAAGTTGATGAATAATGTCTCAGCCACACTTAATGAGGAGCTGATGTCGTGCTGGTGTTTCACTGATGAATTCTGTCACTCTCCCCTGTGCTGTCACTGTGCCCCTGCTGCCCACACTTCACTTGTTGTGCCTGTTAACTCTTAAACTCTCCTGAACTGGGCGTTACTGGGAGCTCCCCATACCTCTCCTCTCTCCTCTCTGAAGCCATCGTGTTTCCACCAGTATAATTTTGGCAAGACCTCGACCTGAGTGAGGGCTTTAGAGTCTCCTTTTCCCAGCCTGATGAAACCACTTTGGGGCATTCTGAGGCAAGCAGTCTCTGAGCTGGCATTGCCTTGGGACTGGGATGGAAGCTGAGGATAACACAGGATTAGAGATTCACCCCCAAACCCTGGAGCTCGTTAAACCCCTCCCCATGCAGAGAGGAGTTAATTTCCTTGGCTGGGTGAATAGTTTCCTTATCTTCACACCCAAAAGTGGCTGTTGAACGTCTGGATGACCTGGGCAGCACCTCCAGGTGAGGGTTGGGGTGTCAGAGCCCCTGATTCTCTCTGAGTGCTGGTCAGGGCTGGGCAGCGTTGCTGGGGGAGGCTTGGGGGGCTGGCTGGGCTTGGGGCAGCCCTCTGGGCTGGCTGTTAATTATTCAGCAGGTTCATTACTTGACCCACATACAGCTGAGAGGAGCTGCATTGGTTCCTGAGCCTGACACGGGTGGGGAAGAGCTGCCTTGGCTAGCTGGGAGCAGGGAGTGCTGGCCCCAAGTGCAGCTCTGCAGGCCCCAGGCTGGTGGCCTGGAGCTAATGGACAACCTCAACCCTTAGTCACTGCACTGCTTTGAATCCTTACAAGTGAGTTTTGCCCTTTACACTTCAGTTCTTGTTTACAAAACCCTTGGTAACCAGAGGCTCTGTGAGGAGCTGCTTGGTGTTGATTTAAGGGTTATTTTCCGTTTTCTTTTTGGCTGCATATCATGGAATCCTGGAATGGTTTGGGTTGGAAGGGACCTCAGAGATCATCCAGGTCCAACCCCTGCCATGGGCAGGGACACCTCCCACCAGAGCCGGTTCCTCCAGGC
>NW_008613217.1:1887-4678 GCF_000691845.1 Merops nubicus | reverse complement strand
TGTAGCCCCCCTTCAGCTGCTGCCAGGCTGCCAGATCTCCCCAGAGCCTTCTCCTCTCCAGGCTGAGCAGTCTCCAAGCAGACTTCCCATGTAGACCTCTTACATAACAACGTGTTTCATCAGTTCTGCTTAATCTTACTTGGTATAAAATGACCTTGCAGATTTAGGAGGCAAGTTTGTGATTGCAGCTGCTGCCTTTTGAAAAGCCTGAACACAAACAGATTTTGGGAAAGCAAAAGAAAGAGAAATTATCAGCAGTGTTTCCTCCTGTTTGAGCTGAGAGGCAGAACTGTGACATCTGCTGAGTGTCAGAGCGTTCTGAGGAGGTGACTTTGAGGAGGTGACTTTGAGGTGACTTTTGTGAAGGTGACTTTGAGGAGGTGACTTTGAGAAGGTGACTTTTGAGGAGGTGACTTTTGAGGAGGTGACCTTGAGGAGGTGACTTTGAGGAGGTGACTTTGAGGAGGTGACTTTGAGGAGGTGACTTTGAGGAGGTGACTTTGAGGAGGTGACTTTGAGGAGGTGACTTTGAGGAGGTGACTTTGAGGAGGTGACTTTGAGGAGGTGACTTTGAGGAGGTGACTTTGAGGAGGTGACTTTGAGGAGGTGACTTTGAGGAGGTGACTTTGAGGAGGTGACTTTGAGGAGGTGACTTTGAGGAGGTGACTTTGAGGAGGTGACTTTGAGGAGGTGACTTTGAGGAGGTGACTTTGAGGAGGTGACTTTGAGGAGGTGACTTTGAGGAGGTGACTTTGAGGAGGTGACTTTGAGGAGGTGACTTTGAGGAGGTGACTTTGAGGAGGTGACTTTGAGGAGGTGACTTTGAGGAGGTGACTTTGAGGAGGTGACTTTGAGGAGGTGACTTTGAGGAGGTGACTTTGAGGAGGTGACTTTGAGGAGGTGACTTTGAGGAGGTGACTTTGAGGAGGTGACTTTGAGGAGGTGACTTTGAGGAGGTGACTTTGAGGAGGTGACTTTGAGGAGGTGACTTTGAGGAGGTGACTTTGAGGAGGTGACTTTGAGGAGGTGACTTTGAGGAGGTGACTTTGAGGAGGTGACTTTGAGGAGGTGACTTTGAGGAGGTGACTTTGAGGAGGTGACTTTGAGGAGGTGACTTTGAGGAGGTGACTTTGAGGAGGTGACTTTGAGGAGGTGACTTTGAGGAGGTGACTTTGAGGAGGTGACTTTGAGGAGGTGACTTTGAGGAGGTGACTTTGAGGAGGTGACTTTGAGGAGGTGACTTTGAGGAGGTGACTTTGAGGAGGTGACTTTGAGGAGGTGACCTTTGAGGAGGTGACCTTTGAGGAGGTGACTTTGAGAAGGTGACTTTGAGGTGACTTTTGTGAAGGTGACTTTGAGAAAGTGACTTTGAGGAGGTGACTTTGAGGAGGTGACTTTGAGGAGGTGACTTTGAGGAGGTAGTTTGTGCCCAGT
Source organism: Merops nubicus (assembly GCF_000691845.1). Lineage (NCBI taxonomy): Eukaryota > Metazoa > Chordata > Aves > Coraciiformes > Meropidae > Merops > Merops nubicus. Next base: position 3,244 of record NW_008613217.1, on the reverse strand, counting down.
GCTCAAATGAGGTTGCACTGAGGTCTGGCACAGTGTTGTTTGTATGGCCCTGCTGTGGATGGAAGATTCTTTCCAGGTGCCTTCAGGACTGAATTTGGTTATTCTGGGCACAACTCTCCATCATAGGCTTGTAGAACCACGGAATGGTTTGGGTTGAAGGGACCTCTCAAGGTCACCCAGTCCCACCCCTGCAGGGACAGGGACATCTGCAGCTAGAGCAGGGTGCTCAGAGTTGTGTCCAACCTCCCCTGGGATGGTTCCAGGGATGGGGCAGCGACCACCTCTCTGGGCAACATCTCAGTCCTTGCAGACCCCATCCTTCAGTAGCTTCCTGGGATGCCATCCCAGCTTTGCTGGGGATTATTCTGTGCTGGTTGCTGTTGAGCAGCCTCACTGCTGCTCCCTCAGGGTGGACTCTGCTCATGCTGTGTTGAGAGTCGTGGTGACTTGCTCCTGTCAAGTCCTGGCTCTGCTTGGGCCACAGCAGAGGCTGAGCAGGGGTGGACCTGGACAAGGAGAAGTGGTGGTTGGGTGCCAGCTTAAGCTGGTGAGTTACCTTTTATCACTGCTTGAAACTTCATGGTGCTTAAACCCTTCTGCTCATGGTACTGAAGCTTGATGTTGATGGTCTACACGCTGTGTGCACGTGGGTTTAGCTCAGAGACAGTTTAGAGCTTCTGCTGCTTCTTTCAGTGGCCTGAAAAGCTCTTTGAAGTGATCTGGAGTCTCACCCCAGGCTGTGGTGTGGCCTCTGGCACTGACCCTTTGAGTCAATTAAACAGGTAACGAGCCTGGAGGTTTCTGTAGTTAACCTTAGTCATAGAGTCACAGCATGGGTTGGGTTGGAAGGGACCATAAAGATCTCCAGTTCCACCCCCCTGCCATTGCAGACCCTCCCCACTGTAGGCCCTTTGCAGCCTTTGCTCTTGGTCACCATGCTCCTCGAGTTCCAGCTTTTACTCAGCCACAGAATCATGGAATCATTTTGGTTGGAAAAGACCTTTAAGATCATCCAGTCCAACCACCCCCAGCCCTGCCAGGTCCCCACTGCCCCGTGTCCCTCACCCCACATCTCCATGGCTTGGGAACCCCTCCAGGGGTGGTGATTCAGCCACATCCTTGGGCCACCTGATAATTCAGTATGAGAAGAAATCAAGCTGCTGTTCTCTCTGCAACAATTAGGAGCTGATGAGGAATTGTGCTTTTCTGTAACTAAACACTAATGATTCATTTGTGTGTTTGTTTATTTTAGGGATAGACTTCAAGATTAAAACCGTTGAACTCCAAGGAAAGAAGATCAAGCTACAGATCTGGTGAGTAACACACCCCAGGAGCTGGGGCTGAGCTCCTTCCTGCT
>NW_008613217.1:0-1856 GCF_000691845.1 Merops nubicus | reverse complement strand
TCCTGCTGAGGTGCCACTTGCCTGGCGGAGGGGGTGACAGTGCTTTGTGTCCTCAGCAGAGGGGAGGCCCCGTGTCCATTCCCCTGAACTGTTTTTAAGTGCTGGGGGGAGACCTGAGGCTGTGGCAGAGCCACTGTCACCAGCTGCTCCCTGGCAGGGGCTGCTGGCACATCTCCTCTCCTGGAGGGCAGGATCCCTGCAGTCTGTGATTTAGTGGGAAGTGGCTCAAACCTGGAGTTGTTACATTGGTAGTTGTCCCAAATCAGTGGCTATAAATTGAGTGGTAGCCTTGTTTTGTCCCAGCAAGAGAGAGTGATCCATGGCTGCACGTGCTTGACCTTTTACACAGAATCCAGGAGTGCCTTCTGCTGGAAGGGACCTTCAAGATCATCCAGTCCCAACCCCTGCCATGGGCAGGGACACCTCCCACCAGAGCAGGTTGCTCCAAGCCCCATCCAGCCTGGGCTTGAACACCTCCAGGGATGGAGCATCCACAGCTTCCCTGGGCAGCCTGGGCCAGTGTAACATCTGGCCAGGGGAGGGTTTTAGAAGGAGCCATCTGAGGCAGGGTGGGGACAGATCAGCTGGGAGCAGGAGGAACCTGGAGCAGTAGCTGGAGAGCTGTCTGGGTGTGAGGCAGCTTCATCCATTGATGTGCTGGGCAGCTCTTGCTGCACAAGTTCACCAGGCTGTTAATGTTCAGGTGTTCAAACCAGGTCAAACCACAGCTTTGAAGAATCATTTTCTGTCGTGTTTGTCACCCCAGCAGGGCAGGTGCTGTGAGTTACTGTGGGACAGAAAGGTGGGACAGAACTCTGGACTGATGGAAGTGAAGGGTTAGATTAAAGTTAGGAAAAAGTCAGCATGAAATACAAAAACTGAAAATGAGGGCTGGAACCCCTCTGCTGGGGGGCCAGCAGGAGAGAGTTGGGCTTGTTCAGCCTGGAGAGGAGAAGACCCCAGCTGGGGAGACCTTCTGGTGGCCTTCCAGGACTTCAAGGAGCCTACAAGAAAGCTGGGGAGGAGCTTCTTACAAGGGCTTATAGGGACAGGACAAGGGTTAATGACTCCAGGCTGGAAGAGGGAAGATCTGGGTTAGAAATGAGGAAGAAGTTCTTCTCTCTGAGGGTGGTGAGTTATTGTCCCAGGTTCCCCAGGGAAGATGTGGAAACTCCATCCCTGGAGGTGTTCAAGACCTGGCTGGATGGGGCTTGGAGCAGCCTGGTCTCATTGGAGGTGTTGGAACTGGATGATCTTTATGGTCCCTTCCAACCCAAACAATTCTGTGTCCCTAGGATTCTGTGAAACCACAGAGTGGGGTGTTCAGTGGGTACAGGGAGAAGCAAGCCCTAGTGGAGCTGTAGCACTGTGGGGTTTGTGGCCTCGGGGTTATGAAGAGGGGCTTGGGTGGGCTGAGTTTTATTAAACTGCAGCTTCTAAACATTGCAAAGTGGGGAGGTCGTGGTCTGGATCTGCTGCTAGTTCCTGCCAGCTTAAAATTCCACATTTCAATGAAACGTGGAAAGCAGAAAGTGCCTTTATATGGCAGCTCTTTTAATGGGAAAATAAAAACGATTACAAAACCCCCTAGGCTTTGTAGTCTCCAGCTTTTCCTGTACTTGGAGGTTGGCCCAGCAGTGGTTTGGTGGCTAGAGCAGAAGTGTCTTTTGGTGAAGATATTTTGTGCAGTGCCTCTATATTTAACCTCTGCTTCCTCTGGTTAGACTCAGCCCCTGCTGCTGGGAGCTGTGTCACGTGTGCCCAGAGCCACACTCGGTGCTGCTGCACAGCTCAGCCTGCCAGGGACAGAGCTGGGGCTGCTCCTGGAGCTGCTGCTCTCCAGAGCAGGGGTCCTG
>NW_008613216.1:427-2159 GCF_000691845.1 Merops nubicus | reverse complement strand
CCAGGGTTCTTCCTCCTCCTCCTCCTCCTCCGAGCTCCCTCGGGCTGGAGAGGGTTAATGGGAGTCAAACCCCCTCCACGTGGGCACTGGTCTGAGGGAGGAAGGGATGTTGGTTCATCTGGAATCACACACACACCGATGTCAAAAGGGGTTCAAGGAAAAGGATTGGGGGGAAAAAAACAAAGAAAGAAACAAAACAAGGGGAAAAAAAAAATAATAATAATCATAAACCCAACTACCTGAAATCACAGAACTTTGGAAGTTCAGAAAAATGTCTCTCCTATAACTTGTTTTTTTTAAAGTCTGTTTGCTTAAATCTCTTTTTTTTGTTTTGTTTTCTTATTTAAAGCCAGTTCCTAACAGTAGTTTCTCCACCTCTGCCCATCTCGATGCCAGCTCGTGTCCCCAGGAGGATCCCGGGGCAGGGTCCTGTCCCCCCCCTCTCTCTCTCTGTCGTGGGGGGACCCCTCACAGCCTGTGGGCCTCTCCCGGGCCCCCCCCCTGAAGTCACAGGTTTGTTTTTAATGTTTGTGGTTGGTTGGTTGGTTTTTCGAGAAAGATACATCGGATAAGAAGGCGTGAAAGTTCCTCTCAGTCCTTCCAGGCTCGGCCCTTCTCCAGCTCTCCCAGGAGCTCATCCTGCTCCTCTCCCACCTCCCAGGTCACTTCCTCCGGTCCTTCTGCTTGCGCTCCTGCCTCCGGGCCTGCTGGTCGGCCACGGCTCTGGGTATCAAGATGACACTGCCATCACTGGCATACTGCAGGGCGTACTGGCTGGGGGAGTAGGGCTGCCCGTTCTCGTCCCTCAGCCTCCCGAACACTTCTTGGTAAAGGTTCTGCACTTTTTGTTTCATCTGACGGATGGATTTGAGGAATTCCACCTTCTCCCTGAGCAGTTTGGACTTGTCTCGTTGCAAGTCCTCCACGTCCCGTTCCAAGTTGAGGATGGTGTCCAGCTTCCTCTTGCGACAGTTCTGAGCAGCCATCTTGTTCTTCCCTCGCCTGCGGATGTCACGGATGAGGCTGAGCTGAGCCTCGCTCAGCTGGTACTTGGAGAGCAGCTCGTTGAACTCCTCCACGGGCAGGTTGATGATCTTGTCGTTGGTGAAGGGGATTTTCATGGCTCTGGCTCGGTGCTCGTCCCGGCTCATCTGTTTATCCAGGAATTCAGAGGGTTTCTCCTTGCTGCTCTTCTTCCCCGCCCCGGGAGCTTTGGGCTCCTCTGGATCCAGGGTCCCCGGTGCCATGTTGTAGGTGTGGTTGTGGCCGACGTGCTCCAGGTAAGGCAAGTAATGGAGCTGAGACGGGTCCTGGTAGCTCATGCGGCAGAACTTGCTGTACTCTGGCTGGTATCCAACCGCCCCTTCTGCCTCTTCAAAGTCCACGTTCTCCGAGTCCGAGCTGTAGCCCACGGCGCCTTCCTCGGAAAACGAGGAGGAGGAGGAAGAGGAGGAAGAGGAGGATGAAGACGAGGCTTCCGAGCTGCTCAGAGAAGCCGGGCTGTGACCAGAATCTAAAGAAAGCCCTGAGTCGGAGTCGAACTCCTCTTCCAGCTGCGAGGCCTGCACGGGGTTGAACCCTTCTTCGATGGCCAAGTCCATCAGGCTGATCTCATCCAGCATGGCCTCGTCCAGCAGCCCCCCCAGGGGGTCGGGCAGCTCGGGCCCGGCCGTCTCGTTGCCCGTGCCGTTCAGCGGCGGGGGGGAGGAAGGGGCGGCGCAGGGGGGGGGGG
>NW_008613216.1:0-407 GCF_000691845.1 Merops nubicus | reverse complement strand
GGGAAGAGGAGGCCGCCCAAGGTGGTGGAGCCAAAGGTGGCGTTGAGGCCCGTGGAGTTGTCCGGTGCCAGCTGGAGCAAGGTGGAGCTGCCGGCCATGGAGGGGCTTTCGATTTCTGAGCTGAAGAGGGAGAAGTCCTGCGAGCAGCTGCCCAGAGAGGCCTGATGCAGGCTGACGTTCTGATGGATGGGGGTGTTGGGAGCGAGGCCGTAGCTGGAGGTCAGCAGGTCCCCGCTCGTGCCGTTGTACAGGCTGTCGGCCGTGGCGTTGTTCACTTCCATGGCCTGGGAGAGATGGGGAAACAGCTCGGTCAAGGAGCTCTGCCACGTCCCAAAGAGACAGGACAACGCCTCTAGATCCTGTAGAATGAGCCGTGGCACCACAGACACCACCCCCCAGGCTGGGGC
>NW_008613215.1:0-42420 GCF_000691845.1 Merops nubicus | reverse complement strand
TCGGGCAGACGTGGCCGTGCGTGGGAGGTGCCCGGTGCTACGTGCGCCTTTCTGAGGAGGTACAGCTGGCGGGTCATCGGGCGGGTGTTTGGCTGTCATGAGGGGCCGCCTTCGTTCGGCGTGAGGCGAGCCGAGGGCCCGCTTCCTGTCGCTTCGGGGCACGCACCCATCCGCCTCCCCTGCCCGTCGCACCGCCCCGATGCGAGTGCTCAGAGGCCTCGGACTGGTCGCCGCCGCCGCGGACACCAGGCATTTGTCAGCTCAAGTAACTGGCAGCAGTGACAGTAGCTTTGCTGTAAAAATTGGTTTTGAAAGCGTTTCAAAGCTGTCTCTCTGTTTTTGTGGGTCTCTTCTGTGTGTTTATGTGTAACTTAAAAATACTGTAAGCTGTACTCTTGCTTCTGTTCCTTTTCTTTTGGCTCTGGGAGGCATTGTGCAACACCAGCTGAAAGAGTTCCTTACCCTTCATATGCCTAAAGGTAGGAGATGGCTGCATACTTGAAAAAGCCCTTCAAAGACAGCCTGAGTGGCATAAAAGAACGAATGAAAGAGAGAAGAAATCAGAAATGGATACGGTTGGGTAAAACTAGCCAGACCTCCACTGTAAGGTGCAAAATACCAGGTAAGAGGCTTAAATATCTTTAAAGTTTTCATATAGATATCTTGGTTTTTTTTAACCAAGTTAAAATACTCACTGTTCTGTTGCAGCCAACCACTCCAAGCAAATAAAGAGCCTCCAAGCAAACAACAAAGCTCTAGCTCAGGCTTTGCAAGAAGAAAAGGTCCAACGGAGGGATGCTGAGGCTACTGTTCTTTATTTAACCAAAACCTGTCAAGACCTGAGGCTTCAGATATTTGACTTGGAAAGAAAACTAAGGTGCAAGCAAGAAGGACTTGTTGAGGTATTTCTAATAACAACTTTATGATTTAATGTAGCTGGCAATCAGAATCTGCACTAATCCACTAATATTTTTTAGGATCTTAAAAGTTTCATGAAAAATTAGCTCAGTAGGTGGGACAATTGTTTTTTTCTTTTTTTTACCTAATCTGGTCATTAACTTTTTTTTTTCCCCTCTGTCTATTCGTTCTTCTTATAACTATCTTCTTTGAATTGTTGTTGCAGTTGGTGGTTCCTGACGCAGGCATCTTGAGGATTTGGTTATCTTATAATACCAATAAGAAGTTATTGTATTGGTAATTGATATTAGAGTATGACAGTAACTGGTATCATTTGTCCCTTAGAATCGACTGTCAGCCTTGAATGAGATAATTTCACAGGTTTCTCAGAACTTACTGGACTCAATTGATCTTCTTGGCCCAGTGAAGGATTTGTGTTCCATTGCTGTAGTAAGTACCTTTCCTCTTGAGTGGCAAGATTTCTGTTACTTCTGACCCTCACTCCTTCAAGCACAGACACACATAGTTTTTGAGATCTGAGACATAGTCTGGAGGCATGAGTAATCCCACAGTTCCCAGTATGGGAACACGGAGTCAGTGCTTAGAGGATGTGTAGCAGGTTCCTAGTGGAAGTGAGGCTCTGCTCTGAGGCAGTAGGGACACCCTGGTTTATTATGGTTTTGTGCCTTGTTCCCTCTACCATCCTCATGGCTCCTTCCCCTGTCCACTGTCTGTGATTGGGCTGGTGCTGAATGTGGGAACTTGCAGGACCCGAGTACGTGAGATCCTGCAGTGCTTTGTGTTAGCCAGCCACAAAGAAAAGAGTCAAGGGCCTCTTTGGCCCCTCTGTGGGTAACTTGGCTGTTGTCTAAAACTTGCATGTGGTGCAAGCTTGTTTCAGCTGCTCAGTCACAGTACAACTTATTTTCTTGACAGAATCAGAGACCCATTCCTGCAGCTCTCAAAAGTAGCTCCAGTGTCGTAGAACAAATACATTCTGTGTAAGTATCTTTTGTTAATAGCTATTTATACCTTAATATCCTGTTACAGTAAGCTTAATTTTCTGCCTGCGAAAGGCAAAGATATCCAATGTAATTAAGTAGTTCATTGTCTTAAAATGTATCACTAGTTAGTAAATACTGCCTTTGTTTTTTTTTCTAGAGGCTCTCTGCAGTATGCTGGTCGAGTACCTCAGAGCAGGGTGGGGGCTGATGATGACAGAAATGAGCTGGCTCACACTGTAGTTGACATCTGCGAGGAATCTGACAAAGATCTTTCCTTGCTCACAGTAGTTCCAGATAAAGGTAATGAAATCAGTTATATGTTGCTCTATTCTGAGTTGAGGGAGAGAAAAAAGAAAAAAAACCACACATGTGAGTGTAAGTTTGTGAATGGAGCTACTGCTTTTGAAATAACTGTCAAGTAATTTTGCACTTTTGATAATAAGTTTAGGTATTCATGTTGACAACTGATAACCTTTTTGAATGACGATGCCTAGCAAAACAGGAAGAATTTGAAAACACTTTGGCTTCTATATACCTGTGTTCTAACTTGCTCATTTACCAAAAGGTTCTACAGAGTAAAGCTGTCTTTAGTCAAGTATTACCACTTACGAAATCAAAAACTGTTAAAGCAAGGTACTCAGAAAAGTAAGTTATTGTAGATAACCTTTTTTCCTTAAAGGAAAATCCTGGTGTAGTATACCTAACTGCTTTCTGTCTGGAAGCTCTATGAAACAGGTTTTGTCTTGATTGCAGAATACTGATTTATAGAAATCTGTGCAGAAAATTCTTAGAATAGTCTTAATTTTCTACAGGTTCGTAATTTGCACAAAACTTTAACAGGTTTTTACTATTTAGATTTAATACGACTTTTTCCCTTCACTTACAAGGACAAACATCTGATTTTCATCTGGACAGCATGGGGTCAGAGCTGGAAAGTGTTTCTTTGAGTGGAAGTGATGGATTTGGTCATGTGTTACCAAAATGTGTGTCCACCAGGCGTCGCTATTCAAAGATGAGAAATCACGAACTTGGCATTGGTGTCTTGGACTACTCTGAAGCACCTGATTCAATAGAAGAGCTTTCTCAACAGGATGAAATTAGACTTGAAGAAAGTCTACAGAAGTGTACCGTAGAGAACATAAATTCAGATATTTCTCAGTTGAACAAGGTAGGCTTGCAGGTGGTGGAGGGGCAGATAGATTCTGAAACTGCACAATTCAAGTTAAGCAGTGACTCTGATCTTAAACGTGAGTGTAAAAGCAAAGAAGACTTTCAAATAAGGAAAGAAAAGCATCGGAAGAGAAAACTGCAGCGGCCTAAAAATACTTCCAAACAAAGACCAAAACAAAAACAGGATAAAGAGGTTTCTACAGAAAAGCTGGATTTCTTGGGTGGCTTCAGCGATGCTTACAACTTTAATTTTGAAGAGCGTGTCCATCTTACACCTTTTCGACAAAATAAGGTGAATGACACAAATACTAGTGTGGATGACAAGGACTCCTTATCTGAAACTAGTACTATGAAGTCAAGTGATGTTGAGGAAGATTCAGATGACAGCCTCTATGAGCCTTACAAGAGTAAATCGAAAAAGAAAAGTTCCGCGGACAAGAAAGATCCATCACCAGTCTGTGCAAGGCCAAGGTCCAAAAGATGTCTGTCTCAGCATGAGGAGAAACTCCATAACGACACAGAGACTGAAAGCAGTAAATCAAGTGACAAGTCTGTTAGTAAGTGTAGAAAGTGTTCTGTGTTTTTGTTTCCTTGGGAGATAACATTGTTTAATGGACTTAGGCTGGTTTATTTTTATGGTTTTTAATAGAAATGTTATAAATACCATTAGATCACTTTTTTCCTTAGCAGAAATTGTAATTAGAGATATGCTTTAAGAAATTGGTGGACACTGAATACTGTATTTTAGATATATTTAATGATGTATTTCGTGCTGAGGACAGAGAAAAGTATAAATTGATAAGGGGAATAAGACATCAGACTTTGCTTGGCACAGCTTAGTGTTAATTTATTTTTCCAAATTGAAATTCTTAATACTGATTCTGTTACGTATTCTTAAGTGGAAAGGTAAACTAGTTATAGCAGAGAGTTACTTCACACCTAGTAAGTTAATTGACATTCTTTTTAAAGCTTGCTTGCCTGAATTGTCTGAAGTGTGCCACGTTTCTTCCCAGGGCAGCCTTCTGAGCCATCTCATCGTCTGTGTGATGTCACCAACACCATTTCATTGCTCCCCAGTGGTGGGCATGCCAATACAGCCCCGGGAGGTGAAGGACCCCGGTCTCCAAAACGCAAGCGAAGCTGCACTCTTACTGTGAGCTATAAAGAACCAAGTATTGCAGGGTACGTGTCTTACTTGCTGGTGTCATAAAATTTTCATGATATTCCATCAAATGGAGGATTTGAGGGGATTATTTTAATATTGGAAGTAAGATCTTAAAACATCCAACGGGGGTCTGATGTTAGTAATACAAAATAGTTCATGTGAAATTGAACTTACTAGCTGAAAGTTAATGTATTAATTGACAAAACTCAGTTTTGCCTTTCTTTTTTAACACAGGAAACTCCGGAGAGGAGATCCATTTACAGACACACATTTTCTGAATTCTCCAATTTTCAAGCAGAAAAAAACTGCTAAATGCCATTCTGTTAAGAAAGAAGCTTTATCAAAATATAATGAGAAATTTGTTGGTTGTTGCTGAGATTTCCAGTCACAGCAGCAGAGCCATGCTTGCTCCATGGAGAAAGGTAATCTTTCGTCCTGGAAAGCAGTCGCACAATACCTTACACAAATATGCAAGTTTTTCTAAGAGTCCAATATTAAGGGGTTTTGTTTTTAATCTGGTGACTTGTTTATAATGATGTAGGAGACACAAGACTTCTTTTATAACTAAGGTGATTTTATTCAAACTCTTCTGAGAGGGGGCACATTATAGAACATTATAGAACTGAGTATCAGGAACATCTGATGGAAAAGATAGGGAATGTAATTTTATGGATTATAGTTTGCTTGGTCTTACAGTGGCTGGCACGGGTGGACTTCAGGCACGTAAGAACAATTTTTTTAATTGATATTTTGTTTTTTTTCATAAAGATTATACAGATGTTGTTTAAGTAATGGCTGTAGTTTTTTGTTGAAGCTCACATGTAATAAATGTCTGAGGCTTTGGAAACAGTGGGGCTGGTGTTCTTTCTGCAGTTTCCATGTGTTCTTCACAGGTGGCAATGTCAGCAAGACGGTGTGTCCCTCCCCACCTTGTGTGGTGTAGACATTGTTTAGAAGCAAGACTGCCAGCTGTAATTGGGTGATGTAGCTGGAGCTCTCAAAAGTAGCCATTTAGTGTTGGCTGATGTTGCTATGAAGTTAGTGTCAAATTTGTGCTGTTCCTGTCTGGTTATCTGTGAAGGCTGGTGAAGAGCACTCTGCTTTGGTGGAGTGTCATGTAAACTGCTGTTGTGGGACTGGCTTTTACACACGGGGCTGACTGCTTTGCCAAGTGCCTTTACCAGAGGAAGATCTGCCACAGCTGAACTGGTACCATTTGATAGGCTGTGTGCTGTAAGAACACTTAGAAACTCTCCAGCAAGATTTCAAGGTTGCAGAGCACTCAAGCCTAGCTCTTATTTGCTTGAGGAACATCTAAGAAGTACTGATGGATACATGAATACAGAGAGGAAAGCTACACTGGAAGTAATGAGAATGTACAAAAATACAGGCTTGTCACTTGTTTTGCTAGGTTGCCTGTTTCACCTGTCTCACTTCAATAGGTGTAAGTTCTCTCTGTAATAAAAATGTATAGTGTTAATTACTGTTTGACTGGTAACTTCTTGCATGACTCAACAGTAATAGTAGGAGCTATAGCTACTGCATGTTTAAAAAAAATATTTGTTCATGATGCAGCATTTGAGTGTTGGAACTGAAACTCAACCTTCCATTTGTATCCTAGAGTTCTAGTTCTGGGCCTTGCCATCTTCATTCTGAAACTCTAGTAGCATAGGAACTTAAATCATTCTGCTTAACGTCAGGTACTATCTTCTTTCAGAGTTGTTTTCTTCTAAGAGCTGTTTGCTAGGGAGAAGAAGAACAATATGATAGGAGAGCAGCCCAAGGTCAGCTGTGGTGGGTCCGGGGCTATTTTGATGGCTTGAGTAACCTTAAAGAATTGCTGTAGTTCCATCACAACTGCAGGAAGGAGTCAGAGTCAACTGATATTCTGAAGAGTGTCCAGGAAAACAGCTAGGCCTCTTTTGACCACTATTTGCTGCTCTCTGAGCACTACACTTTTTTGTACTGTAGCACAAGATCAAATCTTAGTGGATAAGGAAAAGAAAAATAAATCTTTATCCTCTCTAATTGTCTTTCAGGTATGGGACAGGTTCAGGATTTGTTTATGAGGTGCAAAACAAACGTTCTTGCCTCCCATGAGCATGCTGTTACTCGCCTGTTACAGGCTCAACAAGGGACCGCTGTTTCCTCCCATCTACACTGTGTCTTGTGAATAAAGGACTGTAGTGCAGATCAAATTAGAAAAAGAGCATGCACATGCTTTGAGCTGAAAAATCAAAACTTTGGAACAGCTCAGGCAAAGAGTTGAGACATGAGGGCAGGAGTCAAAGAGCTGTAGCTCAGTCACTCTGTGGAGTCATCACAGTGATGTTAGAAGAATAGAGCTAAAAATTTTTAGGCTGAACAAGCATATAACAAACTGGTCTGAAACCAGGACAAGAAGAATGGAAGGCTAAAATGATCAGAAGCAAGACACAGTAATTAAAAGCAGTGTGTAAAGACAGTAAAATTGTCAGCCTTTGGAGATAATGCCTTGTGACAGCTTCTCTACAGAAACCAGGGACTGATTTGGACAAAGCAAACCACTGAGGTGCCCCCTACACTACCTACTGTGATTTTAATATGAAAAAAAAAAAAAACACCTCAAGGAGGAGAATTTAAATGTAGGATTACCTTGGTATAAGAAATAAGGTAATAGTATAATGAATTGTGTAACTGATTGAGCACATGTACAAAGTTTTATGTGATGTAAATTCATGTCATCAGTCATATCCAGTTTGTTATTTGTACCATAGATAAACTGCTGCTGTTTGAGCTAACAGTGTGCTGGACTTGCAATTAATTGCCTAGTGCTGTTTCTGCAGAACCAAAGTTAAGTATCTGGACTTGGTGTTGACTGGCTTTGCACACCAGGTGAAGGACCCTGTTTTGAGAACAATGATAGCTTTCCTTACTGACCTCACAGCTTGGCTTTGCCCACCATGCGCCCAGTGAACTCAGGCTTTTCTGCATATTTTGTATTGTTCCTGGAAGATACACTAACTGCACTCTTGTAGACTCACTGTGCTCAGTTGTGAAATTGCTTCTGTGTATATATTTCCAGTACAAGAATCAATTAATGAAAAAAAAGAGACTGAAATAAGTAGGATTTTGTACATATATAATTTAAAACTATTCTGTACCAGTACAATATATTAATTTTACAAATGTAAAGTTCATCAGCTGTTAAAGCATTTGCAAAACCACATATCCTACCATAACTTTATTGCACAGTATCTATGAAAATATTAATTCTTAAATTAGAAAACAAATGTTTCAATATAGAAGAGACAATCTGATTGAAAGACGATAAGAAAATCTACTCTGAAAATAACAAAATTTCACAGGATACCAAGCTCAACAGGTGCATCTGTAGGCCCCATCTACAAAACAGGATTATAGCATCCAGTACTGGCTATTAAAAAAAACCTCACTGTACCTTTGTTATAGATCCAAATGTAGTTCAGACTAATCTCATACCAAACACTACAGCAAGTCTAGTGTTAACATTTTTACTACCTTGTGTACTACAATTACTATTTCCAGGTAGTTCCTGACATCTGCTTGCTGAATCAACTTGTGATTTAACATTGCACAGGTATTTTGCAGGAATATATTCTTTGACACAGCACAGGACAGGGGTTTCTCTGTCTCCTAACTATTGACTTTTACCAGTGTAACATCTGTAAATAGAAAACACCAAGAAGGAAAGTTAAATGTGTTTTTCACAAAAGCAAACAAAATTTAGAGTTACAAACCCTAATTAGAAAATGTCAAGTGACAACTTTTTGGCCTGTACTTATCTCCACTAGGAAGTTAGTTGTACCTCTTAAATGTAGTGTAAGCAGCAAAATATATATTTTATATATAAGGGTTCTGTTTGAAGGTATATTAACATGATTTATAAAATGTTAATATGTTCCTGGATCTAAATAATCACAGTTAATAAGCAGTTACAAGAAAGCCTGGTAGAAAATCCAGTTTACCGCAGAGGCAAGTACATAAGCTAAGAGGCTGTCATACATTGACTGCTCTTGTGTACAACAGTTTTATCTCTGCCAAATAATGTGAAGAATTTATCAGTGAAGAACAATAAATAGGGTGGATCATGAAGCACATCAAAACCTCAACTCCACTGAGCCAACTGAAATTGTCTAGTATGCATGAATTGGATTCTCTAAAGTGGTTTTGGGTACTTATGTCCTGCATAAGCCAAGTCACTGACATTACACATCCTAACAATATTTTTTTTTTTTAATAGTGGTTATGAGATGACAATTTGCAGGTAAAGTATTTATCAAAACCCCAAATGAATAGAAAAACTTGCATCTATCAAAGATTACAGGCAGTCCATTTTCAGAACTGGCTCCTCTTCTCACAGCTTCTCAACCAGCTGTTTCTTTTTAAAAATAATATCTTATAAAAAGATTCTACAAAGAAAGAAGTGTTTCAGAACCCCCCTCCCCAGCTGTTGTTTTCCCTTGCTAATTTTCTTTTTTACTGGAAAAAAAATACTGAAACTTTATCAAATAGGTACTGCATTAAGTAAGCTATAACATCTGTTGTCCAGGAATTTTCTTCATATTCCCAAACATGTGCAATTTCCCACATGTTTTGTGGGGTATCTGAGGCTGTCGCTGATAAACTTATTCTGACCATACGGTAATGGGCACACAAAGGAAATTTTCTGTCATTAAATACATTATAAAGCATTTTAATAAAATAATTTTTGTAACTTCAGTATAATACATGTTTGCAAAACTAAAAGGGTTTTTAAAAGTGCTAAGTATTAAACAGAAGTTTCTTGAAACGGTGAAGTTCCACAACTCAGACATATAACGGCTTCCCCTGCCCATAAGGTAGGCACGCTATTTGGTTGTAAAAAAGAGCCAAGTGTCACTTGTCAATTAATCCAGCTTCTTTAATTTTTGTGTAGAAGAATTTCTCCAGTATATTGGCACACTTGTAGTATTCGCTCTCAGGGGGGTTGTACTCTCTGCAATTTGTAAAGACTCGCTGCAAGTCTGCCATGAACAATTTCTTAGACACGTAGTACCTATTCTTGAGTCGCTCACTCATTGTTTTGAGATCTGTACAGAGGAAAAATAGATTAACAGCGTTTGATTCAGATGCTTCCTGCAATACCTGATTTGCCATTTAACATCTGCCATTTAAATGACCATTTCACATGCCCCGGCAAATTTAGGATTCGGGATTCCTACTCGCTTTTGCCTTAAGGTGCAGTCATTTTTTTTGGCATCAACAGCAATTGAGCCCCTGGCACTATACACTGTTTCACTGTAAGAATGACTTTGTGTAGAGATTATTTTTTATTTTTTTAAAACATTAAAGCATCATTATTTTGCGTTTTCATACTTCTGAATTTTCAGTGGGCATTAGGTGTCCCCAAGTTTCCTCTAACTGCTCTCTAAGCAACTGGAGAGTTAACAGAGCAGTGGTCAGCTCTGCTGGAGGAGGCCTTGGGAATATGTAAGCAAAGAATTCAAACATCACAAAACATGTACGTTAACATAAAATCCTCACTTCTGTGTGAACGCAGCTGAGAAAGGACATCTGTTTACACTACAAGCAGTACTTGCAGCTTGAAAAAAACATTAAATTTGTTCCACACTCTACATGTATTTTTTTAATTACGTCTTCAAAGATTATAGTTGTGTATCCGTTTCCAAAAGTCACATGAGAACACTTCTCTCCTGCTTTCAACACATCATACAAAACCTTTACTTACAGAACATTCTTTAAAAAATATTTTCCTTTATTCCAAAATCAGTCATCTGTAAAATATGTAAATCACCCCAAGTGTTCTCTACACAGTTGCTTCCCCTGTAATTCTTATCAGGCATTTTAAAATCTTATCTATGTTACAAGTATTCTAGGAGTGAGTACAGGAGTAGTAGAGAAGTGTGCTAGATGCCTTGGCTTTTCTCACCTCAGGTGCTCTAACAGCTGGGTTTTTTTTTAGCAATGCTAGAGCCAGGCTTCAGCAGCACCTTTGTGAAGCTAAGAGAAACAGCTGAAATGGAGAACACTTACTGCCAACAAGTACGGCAAGGAAAGCGGAGACCAAAGGCCTCCAATGAAAAGGAATTAAACCTTAAAACTTCAGATTTAAAACTATGGTTGTGGGTATTTTTGGTTTGTTTTTGTTTGTTTGTTTGTTTTTGTTTGTGTTTGTTTTTTTTGGTTTTTTTTTTTTTTTTAAGGGAGATTCAACTTTGGTAAAGTAGAGAAAAGTCTGTCAAATTGACAAGAGGGGTTTATTTAAGAAAAGTTTGATGGATGCTCTCAAATACCTCTTCCAATGATTTGGAACTAGCATTGTGCAATGTTTTGTAAAAGCAAAGGCTCATTCAGCTCCTATTAAGTCTGAAATTTAGGTCCCTACATCTAAACTAGATATCCATATAATTATAATATCAAACTGAGAAGGCTGTTCAGCTCACACTAAAGCAAACATTGCTCACCTGGGCAGTTAAACTGTTCTAACTACAGTGGAAGTTTGGCTCCATCTGTCACTCAGCCATAGTTTTTGTATTGCAGCTGAAAAGGGGAAAAAAGCCCCAGACAGTATTTCTTGAAAATGAACAGCTGAAAGAGCACTTAAAACAGGGGAAAAGAAGTTTTCATACATGAGAATTGACCTTAGGAGGTAGTCAAAAAACCCTACAGCCATGCCTCTCAAATATTGTACAGTTTGGTCTATACACAAATTTATAGACAAATATTATATCTTGTAATATTCTGTATGTGATAGAATAAGAAAAGACAATGCTGTTTCTTTTTAACTGAAATTATGTCTGAGCCATTTTTGTACAGTATCAGCATGCTGGCAGTGAGAGCAGAAAGTAGAAGCTGATCATGGATCAAAACATGGTTTAGTTGTGTTGGGTTCCTTAGCTGAAAAAAACAAAGGAAAACAAAACCAAAGACCTCAGCTTAATCCTGAAATGAGAGCTGCTGTCCTCACCCTTAGTGTAATAGATCTGAACAAGGAAAGGACAGACAACATTCCTACTTTAGATCTGCCAACCAGTAAGTCCTCTGTAACCACTGTTCAGATTAAACATCCATGTAGATGTAACCTCTGCTCAGAAAAGGAGACAGAAAATTCTGTCACGGGATGTTGTCAACATTCTTTTTCTTCATTGCTAGAAAATACATTTGTGTTGGGGATAGAGGAAGCCAGCTGCTGTTTTACAAAGGACTCATATATTTGCTATTTGGAAATAAGTTAAATATTAAAAAGAATCATTAAGCCAAATTGGTATACACAGGTTAGGATCATATGCAAAGCAAAACTTTGTTCTTTAAGAAACTGATTGATAGTAGCCTGCAATGAACTTGTATTTCATTCTCTAATAACATTAAAAGGTACAGAAACTGTTATCAGAAAGACTGGAGGTGAGTACTACATAAACAATGAAGCAGTAGCAGGAGTTAGTTTGAAATCTTCTGCAATACAATAAAAACAAGCATCTGTTTAGAACAGCATTGAAACATCACTGAAATTATATGACCCAGCAATCAAAAGCAAAGAAAAACTTGATTAGCAGTTGTGTACTTCCCTTTGTAAGTAATCCTGCATAAACAATAATGGCATGATTTCAAAATGAAAATAGATCAACAACAACAACAAAAACCCCCACACCTCAGAGAATGCCAGCAGATCTAGAATGCAAAGATAAAAATTATCTTACAATCAGGTGCATGAAGCATTTTCCTAAACTTAAATTGGAGCAAACTGTTAACCCTTACTTTGAAAAACCCTGGTAATTTTGAAAAGGTTTTCTCTATGTGATTTAGAAAGCTTAAATCTGTTCTTCAAAACAATTCAAAAGCTCAGGTATTCCTACAAGTTTGCCTTGAGATTTTTTTAGCATGCCAGTACGACCTGCAACAACCAGTTACCACACATGAGAACATATTTGTATAACTCACATAAACCTGCTCAGTCCTGAAAGTTTCTGGCTGACTGCACCATTTAAGAGCTTGCTAGGGCTCTCTAGGGCATACTAAAATTTCACATGTATACACTGTGGATGCCTCACAAAGGTCACAGAGCAGTCATAAATTTCATCACACTTCTGGCACTTCAGAGCTGCAAGCTATTCAGCTGCAAGTAATATGTATCTTTTAACATAAAACAATCAGATTACAATTTATCTGCTATGTTTCCAGCTATAAAGATTTTTAAATGCTATACTTAAAAAATGTTAATGGCATTACCCATGGGAAACCTTATAACTTCATAATATCCAGGAGCTTCTGTTCTCTTCACAGGTTCCATGAAGGGCCAAGCGCTTTGATGGCTCTTTGGTAAAGAAAAAAGTAAGGTATCTAATATGGAAACTCTATATTGGAAATTATTTAAAAATCTTTACAGAAGATAAACTATAACTAGCACTCACCTTCACCTGCTGCAGGATGGTTTTTAATGTGCTGTAAAGTTGATCTGGATCCTTGGGCTCCTTACTTGAAAGAAAATACGAATACAAAAACATTATCTCAAATCCCTTGTCCTCATTACTATGGCATGCATTTTACCTAAAAACAACTCCAAAGTTTCAAGCATTTTATGGAAGAAATAATTAAACAGATTTACACACAAAACAAAACAACAACAACAACAAAAAACCACAAACACACAAACAAACAAAAAAACCTACCATACACCACACACACACAAAAAAAACACCCTCTCCCCAAAAAAAACCAAACCAAACCAAACCCACTTAAGAACTCATCCCTTGCACATGATTTATCTATTTTCCAATGGATAGAAGGAAATACCAAAGTACATTGTTTAAAGACTTTTCTCAAAGGACCTTCAGACTACTTCATCATTTTACTTTGAGCAGCACTTACCCTCTTTCTTTTCCACTTGGTTTCCAGCCAGTCTCTCCTGTACACCAACAACAGGAGAGATTACATGGGAACTACAGTAGGTCAAAACATTAACTGAGTTATTTCAACTCTAAAAAGATAAGCCATTTTAGCACTGCTGCAGTAAAATGAGGGTTTTTTAAATAAAAGCTACTCCTAATAAATAACATAACCATCTAGCTTACAACCCCATTTAGTCTCCTACATGCCTCTTCCTCCAGACTGATGAATAGACTCTAAAATATTCCTAAGTGAAACACACATTTTTTCAATAATTCAGTACAAATTTTACCACAGCCTCTGTAAACAATAATGATGTCAAAGTTATCCAGTTTGAACCCCGAGGGACAGAGAATAAACTGCAAAAAAGCACAGTTGAAAAAAGTCCCCAAAAGATGATACTTGAATATTCTATTTCTTTTTTGTCCTGTAAGTCCATGTTTGGCTCAGAACTCATCCTTGTACAGAATAACAGTGGTGCTAGAGGAAATTGCCAACTACACTGTGATACAAATCAAAGGGGGATCACATATAAATAAAATTACACAGGTACATAAAAGAGAATCAGTCTGGAATGCCTTAGGGAAGTCTCAAAGACAGCAATTGTAATGGAAACACAGAAATCTTCATAGAAACCAACATCAGCAGACCAACACAATTATGTTTTAATAACAAAGAAATATGTGACTACATGAGCATTTCTAGTCTTGGTCCTTTCTTGGGCTGTTTTGTTTCTGTTCTACATTAAAAATGTTGATACATACTAATTCCAGGAATGCTTTCTATAGGAATCTGCCGTACTCCATCTTTGAAGCAAGAAAGGCCAGGATAAACTTTTCGTATCTGAGCTTGTTTCCTCTCTATGAGCTTTTTAATGATCTGTAATGAAGCAGCAGGGGGAAAAAAAAAGAAAAGAGAAATTTATTTGCTGAACTGTAAATGTAGCAGATTAATGCAAGGAAAAGAAACACTCTTACTTCCTAATCTTGTGGTCCTTCCAGATCCCCTAAAGCTGGTAACAGGGATAAGCTAACCTGGTCAAACACTAATTCTGCAAATGAAGCTATCAAGTCTCTCAACTGCCTATTTAGGTACAAATCAGCACAAAATGGAGTCAGTATTTGCTGTATTGATCACAAGCTCCACAGCTCCTGGGAAGGTGGCAGCAAAGGTCAGGAAGTTTCCTGGAAGCAGGTTTGGGAACTGGCTTGAACTCTTAACAGCTGGTGCTTCTGAACTGCTTCAGCACAGCCAGTTAGAAATTTCAAGGCACAAGCTGAATGCACATATTTCAATGCACATATATGTTCCTATCCAAAATTTTAGAAATACCTGTTCACTTTCAAATCTCTACATAACAGTATGAGCTGCTTAGGTATCAGTCAGAGTTATTCTTACTGAAGATTTTCTCTCAAGGAGGTCAGAATGATACCACTCTTTGGAAGCTAAATTCTACTCTGCTTGTAAAAGCCAGGAAAGGATTTTCCAGTCCTGGGTACGCTCTGTTCTGCTTTGCAATCTCATTACCTCAATTCTAAGTCATTTGCTTTGGTGCTCTTGACACGCACTTAGACGCTTACCTAAGAGCTTTGTGTGTCCTGAATCTGTCACTTCCAAAATGGCTTACTTCATAACCAGCAGTAAACAAATGTGCAGCCATTCAGACCACGACCGTTTGAGAGACTATTTTCTTTGGAAATAACAAAGATGGACCTATTTTTATTTTTAAAGACATTCACTCTCCCTGACACACATAGTATTTTCTCTCAAAGAATAGGAAAAGGAAAAAAAGCAGACTTTAGATAGAGGTTACCAATGTTAAAAGAAATACAGGATAAAACACCATTATGGCCAGAATCCAGTGTAACATCAAAATACTTTCAAACTAATTGTTAAATCCACCTTAAACCCTTCTTATAATCTAGGAACTTGTGGCTCTTTCTGATTAAAACAGGCTGTTCAATCAGTAATGCTGATTACTCACAAGTCAGCCACAGAGCTCTGCATATAGGGATTTTTACAGAATGACTGTAAATGAGCTACAAATCAGGCAGTGCAGACTCACAAATGGTCTGTGACTTGTACCCAGTGTCAGGTGACATGCTGTTAGCAGCCATAGGCATACTCTTAATTATTTCAACAAAAGCTTAGATCCCAGGAAAAGCTTCATTTCTAAAAGGACAGGACTAGAAAAGCCTGATGCCCAGTATTGGCCAATACCAGCAGCAAACCAGGTCAGTACATAATCCATACTGGCAATATTCAAAATTCCAGTTATGTTCAGGTATCATCTTCACTGCTTTTGATTTGAGCAGACAAGCAAACATTCTTCATAAAGCTGCTGCAGACTGAGAGCTATTTCTGAATTCCCTTGGAACAAGAAAAACAAAAAGCCTGTCTTGTGTCTTGAGTGTCAAATGGGCAATCCTAAAACGCACATCCAGAGGTATATATATATTTATTCTCAGAGAAGTTACAACAGCATAGATCAGTGTATAACAACAGCTTGCTTTCTAATAATGGTAGACGTGTCTGGAGGACTGACGCAATTTATCTCCCAGTGGAATGTCTTCAAGTGTTTTGAAACAATCTGGACATCCCACCAAATGAGAGAGTGAAGAATACAAAATAACGTTATGTTAATAAAGCATTCCCAAAACCAAAATCTTAAAAAAATAAGTTAATGGAAGTGATACGTTCATAGTTTGGACCTAGAACTGCATTACTGCAGTTAAGCATGCCTGAGATGTAACAGGCCACAAGACTCACATTCATTATCTGCTCACCCTGACAACATCCCATCCTTGAGGGGAAGGTGACACATCCAGCAGTAGACTGGGATCTGAAGAGTAACCCAACTAAGCATGGAAGTGAAAAAAACTACGATCTAGGTTGTATGGGCATATGAGAACTTTCCCAAAAAATGAAGTTAAGAAATCTTGTAAACAAAATGTATAGCACTCAGATACTGTCTTTCTTTTTGTAAGCACAGGCCAAATAGTTCTACTGGGAGGAAAATGATGGAGAAGTATTTTAACAGAAGTCATGACATTTAACCAGCCTCGAAAGAACAAATTATCCTTGTACTCTGTATTTCTTTAAAAACCCAGGAAGGTACTTAAACACAACTGGAAACATCTTAATTATTTTATTAATAAACTGCCTTATTAAATGGAATATTATTATGGACTACATTTAAAACATTCCACATAAACTCCAAAGAAACACAGCCTGAAACTTAAGGTAGTACACCCTTGATTTATATATTAAAACTGTGGCAGAAAAAGTAATCCTCATTCCCAAGAGTAAAATACAGGACATGTAGTACAAACACTCCTTTCAAAAGTCACCTAATGAACGCTACTGTCATGGGAGGGTGAGAGAAGAAAAAAAGTTTACAAAGCTGCAGAACTAATCAATCTCACAATATGTTGTTTAGCTACGACAAAATTTAGCTATGAAATACTGCTCAAAATATCAGTACTTTTCAACACTTCTGTTATGGTGAATTTAGTAAAGTAAAATTTAATATTTCAACTGCAAAACTATGGCACTGGGACTTGCCTGAAAGAATTATTCTAACTAACAAAAGTATATATTCCAATGTTTTAAGCACCAAAGCAAAGAAGAGAGCTAACCTGTTACTGAATGAATTTTTCTAAACATCTGAATAGATTATAATGTTCAGTGTTTCATTTCAGCCTTTACCTCTTTTTGCTTTTTAATGATGACAGAAAATTCCGTGTAGGGGATCCTTGGATTTAATTCACATCCCATTAACGTGGCACCCTCATAATCCTTGATGTAGCCAACATATTTTGCTTTTGGTACTTTAATATCTTTGGAGAAACCCTGAAGAAGGAAAAAACTCAAGTTGTCATGATGCCATTTTCCTTTTACATTTGTTTTAACTGAAATGTTACGATGATTCAGAACCAAATCCATCATAAATTTAAAATACAGACAATACAATGGAAAGAGTTATAGACTAGGGTTCATAGCATTGCAAACACCTTCTTCTGGAAGCCAGTTCATACAAGAATAGTTAATTACATATATGTAGAGGAAAAGAAGGGAGAAAGGGGAAATAAAAAGATGGAAGAAAAGATTTTTATTGTGGATAAATTTCCTGGATTTTTCAAAAAAATTGCTACTATAATATTAAAGGATGCCAGTTCTGTAGGCATTAATCAAGGAGAGTTGCTGTTCAAGTCAATGACAGTAATTTTATAGACAGAGAAGACAATGATTTTTTTTTTTTACTTTTATATTTAAAGTGAAAAGATAAAAAAATCCCCTTAAAAGTTCCAGAGCCATACTACAGTCTTCATACAGTTCAAAAGTTAATTGAAAAACAAACCCACAAAAGAATTAACTGTGGCAATAAAAAGCAGTGTAGAACTCTCATTTGGCTGCATTTTATTCTTCTGTTACAGTGCTATTTATGAACCCTCAGTAAAAATCAAGAACCCAACCAGGACTTCTGTCTCACAACTCATCATCAAAGGCTTCAGGCCTACATGGAGACTGAGTACCTTCAGACTGGGGAAGGGACATTTCAGATGTGAAAAGTGTCTGTCTGTACAGATCTCACAGCACTATCACAAGCCCAGCTTTTATTCATTTTGGATGTTTGAAGAGCAAATTATATCAGCTTTATCTAGAGAATCATAGATCCTGAGGTCGGAAGGGACTTAAGGAGTTTACTCCCATCCCTGCTCTGGAGCAGTTTCTCATCAGATCTGGTTGCTCAAGGTCATGTCCAGTCTTGAAGACTGCCATGGACAGAGGTTCCACAACCTCTCTGGGCAACATTTTCCAGTATTCCACCACCCTTAAGACTGGAAGAAAGGAAAAAAAAAAAAAAAAGTTCTATCTAGCTGCAATTTCCCATGAAATTTATGAAAGTTACGCCCTTGTTTCTAGTCCTATTGCTGTACTTCCCTGAGAATAGTCTGACTCTATATTCTCTCTATCATCTGACCAGATAGTTGACAACTGCTTAATCTATCAAATCTATTTGACAGATTAGACATGACAGTCTTTCCTGAACTTAAACTTCATGCTTCAAATCAGGAGAAGCTGTGACCACAGGTGAGGTCAGTTCTAGTCCACCACAGGTGTGTCTGGTCCTTCTTTATACTTACAGAATCAGTGAAGGTACTGAATGAATGAAGCAGCAGCCAGCTTATATGCACCTGGTTTTTAGACTTGACTAATTATAGGCCATACCACACACCTACACTGAGATGATTCCAATAAAGTAAAATGCATTGTAAGCCAGTATCACTACACACCGTGAACACAGAACATATTTTGTAGATAAAAAATACACACATAATGTTGCACTATGCATTTTATCCAACTACTTGGTCATGTCTAGGTGTTTAGTTCATCACTGCTACATGTTAACTTCTTACACGAAGTAGTTTCTTACATTGACTTACCTGCTTTTTGAAGTAGCCGATAGCATATTCATCTGCATACGTGAGAAAGTTGAGAATGTTGTGTTTGATGTGATACTCCTTCAGATGGTTCATTAGGTGAGTCCCATAACCCTGTGTTAATCATATGAGGAAAAAGCCATTTAAAGCCTTTGGGGACTGCACATATTAGAAACTGTGGACCAAGGGTCATTACAGACTGTTTTTCAAAAGGCAATCCTTCCTCTAGTTCCTGTTTTAAAGATTTTCTCATAACTAACTTGGTGAGGCATACTCAAGATCAAACTGTTTTCAGCCTTGTTAAGGTATCTCTGTAACCCAACAGGGAACACAAAATATCACAGCTTCCAGTGTCTGATTTGCTTTTAACCTGAAAGAGACCAAAACAGGCTGTCTCTGGAGGTAAAGCATAGCTCTAAAGAGGTACGTTGTCCTGGAATTTGTAATTCCAGGTGCACATGTATTTTTTTCCTTTCAAGTTAGATATCAACTATCAATAGACACGTTTCACCAATAACAAAACTATGTATATTGTAGTAATAATAACAGTCCTTACCACTTAAAAAGTGCAAAGCAATAAGACTACCAAAATTACTCCTTCTAGAGGAACCTGACCTGAGAACAGAGTAGATCTCCATTCTACTATATTCTGTGTGCCTGTAGCAGAAACAGCCTCTGCCTCAACTTACCATAGGACATAAAAGGGAATAGTGCAACAGTTATTACCATAATAAGCATCTGAAAATTATTTGGTCCACAATAAAATAAATAGTCTGCCTTCTGACTGCACACAGCAATAATTTCCATTTTCATTCAATCCCAAAGTAAACAAGAGATTACATTTATTTAGATTTCCAAGTAAACTCATATTTCCAGTCTCAAACTGAATTAAAGTAGGATTTTTTTTTCCCCAAGAGTAGGCTGTTCACCCACTATGAACACATAGTTTTTCTCAGTTACCTGCTGGTAGGGTTCACCTTACTCAAATAGGAATGTAGGAAAGCAAATTTTCAGAAACAGTCAACAGATCTTCATATACAACGAGGTGCCCAGAGGGTAACAGCAGAAATTGTGAATTATATATGCAAAGACAACCTAGGCAAGCTCTCTGAGGGGTTAGATTTATTTGCTCTATTATATTCTCAAAGGCTGTTCCTAGAGAATTGCAACATACCTTTGGCAGCTTAACTTGTGTAATGCAGTTCATTGGTTTAGTAGAATGAAAACAACATCTATCAATTATCCAAGCTTAGAACAGACATAATAAAAGCATGTTCTGTTGTTTACAGTTGCTAAAACACTTGGATACTTTTATGACAGGCCACGGCTCTGTAACACCAGAGCTGAATAAAATCAAATATAACCCAAATACTAAAAATTGCCACAGGCTTTCAGTCCTACTGTGTTACCTTTCTGCACTCAGTGCTCTTCCCATCAAAGTAGGGCACACAATTTCTGCATGTTCAGCTGCTGCAAACTAAATTAATGCACATCTTGGCTCTAAAAGTTTCAACTGAAAAACATAAAGCTACAGCACCATCTAAAGGCAAAATCCTGAATCAAATGGTCATCGATCTATCTCTAGTCCCCAGGAAAGTAAGAGGAAACTTTCATAGCTTCATAGTGCTCTATATTCTTTCAACACAGCTGCTACTGCTCAACGCTCAGACAGCATCTTGTGAAACTGGCTCAAAAAAGAGTGTATAGAATAAACTATGTGCTTATTTTGAGAGGCAAAACTATACTTAATATTTTGGATATAACTCATTTTGACTGAAGTCATGTAATGTCACAAAGTGATTGCACACAAATTACTGTCACACGCAAGCGACACTTATTTCAGTCACCTGTGAGGTGTTAAACTCCACAGAGAGGCAACTGCTGGAGACAGAGGAGTGAACAGTCCAAGGACGGGAGACTACTGGCCACTACTGCTGCGTTGAGAAAGATTTTATTTATCTAATTAATTACAAGGAATCCTACTCTTATGCTGGTGATTCTAAATCCACACATTTGTTTAATTTTTATGTGTTAAATATGGAATCACTGTACCTTTCAAACTCTGTTTCTGTTTGGCAACTCAGCAATATACACAATGTAACTAACAAACTCAGGAGCATGTGAAGTAGTGAGTGGGACTCAAATGTGTTTAATAAATTCTAGCAGAGAATTATTCTTACCTTGACTTGCTCATTAGAAGTCACGGCACAGAAAACAATCTCTGTGAATCCTTGGGAGGGGAACATCCGGAAGCAGATACCACCAATAACACGACCATCTTTTATTAATGCCAGGGTCTTGTGTTTCCTGAGTAGACAGAAGTCACTTTAATTCATGTACATAAAGTGCCACTACCTTCCTTTTTTTCAGAAACTTGATTCACTTCTTTCCATGATGCTAATGCAACTGTATATGCCTCTGTTAAGTTTGCTGCTTCTACCTACAGAAGAGTTGCTATTTTAACACTGCTTTGAATTTACCATAAAATTCATTATTCACACAGCAAGGTCCTGGCCTTGCCAAGTACTCCTAGATACTAAGATAATATCCAAGAAATAAGAGCTGCATTACTTTCATTGAAACTACTGCTGACAATTATGTCATTGCACAGTTCTCAGGACAATTTTACCCTAACTAAATTAGAAATTAATGGAGTTACAGGACAGCAAGTCCTTTCTAAGGGACTCCTGTTTCCTTGCATGCACTCAGCTATCAGTTTCAAGTACAGCTGATGAAGCAAAAAAGTATATTTCTTATTTCTAATCACCCACTCCATATGGAATAAAGAAAAGAATAAACATCCATTTCTGTTGCACTTGCACTGACTGCCAGGAGAGACATGACAAGGTGCAATCTGAACCCCTGTGTCAACAATTAAGAATTTTAGTGTAATCCTCAAGGTCTGCAAAGATTTACACTGCACCTGTCCTCTAGTTTATTCAGTATAAGGTACCATATAAATTGTATAAACAATACAGCAAATTTACAGAAGGTATCTTTTCTGGGGAACGGTCTATGCCAAAAGCGAGCCCTTGCCACAAAAAGCTACTCTTAGGACTAGTCATATTTTATGTGCCATGGCTGAAGAAGGGTTTGTACATTTTATGTATTCTTCTTTTTCTTCTACTTATTTTGGTGCTCTTAATTTGTGGACTGGCAGTGGCAATGTAGTTGCATAAGCTTTTACTTTTGTTTATTCACATTTCATCAGTTTAAGGAATAAGATTCACTACAAATGACTATTTTGGAAATAAGAACATTAAAGGCAGTAATTAATAGCTGAAAGAAACTTGGGAGGGGAACACCAGTATCTCACACTTGACATAGGCTTGTGTGTACCCAGTACTTAGCGTAGGTCTCCAGTGTGTGTCCCTGGAGACTCACAGCAGATGCTGGGTACTCCAAGGTATCCAGATGTGCTTTGCTTTCTTTGGGTCAACTGTTTGCTTCAGGTGCAAAAAGGAGAGCATTTTCTTGCTGTAGCAATTATCCATACAACTTTCTCAAGCTCAGACCACTCTCCAAACAGACATCTACACTGAAAAGCACTTAAACCACTAGCAATTCCTCTCAGCCTGAAGGGTCTCCTAAGGCACATGGAACATGAGGAAGTGGCTGGTGGCAACCAACATGGCTTCACTAAGGGCAAACTATACCTGATAAATTTGGTGGCCTTTTACAATGAAGTTACAGCATCAGTGGATAAAGGAAGAGCATCCAATGTCATCTACCTATAATTGTGCAAAGCATTCAACATTGTCCTGCACAACGTCCTGGTCTCTAAAATGGAGAGACATGGATTTGATGGATGCAGCGCTCGGTGGGTAAGGAACTGGCTGGATGGACGCACCCAAAGAGTTGTGGTCAACAGCTCAGCATCCAGGTTGTCAACCCAGCTGGGATGAACACCACCCGTCACTGGGCAGGGCCCAGTGCTGTTTAACGTCTTTGTCAGTGACATGGACAGTGATGTTGAGTGCTCCCTCAGCCAGTTTGTGAAAGACACTAGTCTGTGTGGTGCAGTCAACGTGCTGGGGAGAAGGGATGCCATCCAGAGGAACCTTGTCAGGCTTGAGAGGTGGGCCCAAGCCAACCTTATGAAGTTCATCAAGGCCAAGTGCAAGGTCCTGCACCTGGGTCAGGGTGATCCCAAGCACAGAGACAGGCTGGGTGGACTATGGATTGACAGCAGTCCTGAGGAGAAAGACTTGGGGGTGCTGGTTGATGAAAAGCTCAATAAGAGCCAACAATGTGTGAGTGCAGCCCAGAAACCCAACTGTATCCTGGGCTGCATCAAAAGAACCATGGCCAGCAGGATGAGGGAGGTGATTCTCTCACTCTACTCTGCTCTCCTAAGACCCCACCTGGAGTATTGTGTCCAGCTCTGGAGCCCCCAACACAAGAAAGACATGGACCTGTTGGAGCTGGTCCAGAGCAGGGCCACAGAGATGATCAGAGGGCTGGAGCACCTCTTCTATGAGCACAAGCTGAGAAGTGGGGGTTGTTCAGCCTGGAGAAGAGAAGGCTCTGGGGAGACCTTACTGCAGCCTTCCAGGATCTGGAGGGGGCCTACAAGAAAGCTGGGGAGGGACATTTCACAAGGGCTTGTAGTGGTAGGACGAGGGCTAATGGCTTCAAACGGGAAGAAGGTTGTTTCAGATTAGACATAAGAAAGATGTTCTTCACCAGGAGGGCGGTAAGACATTGGAACAGGCTGCCCAGGGAAGTTGTGGATTTTACATCAGTGGATGTAAAGTGGATGTTCAGGTTGGATGGGGCCTTGTGCAGCCTGGTCTAGTGAGAGACGGTCCTGCCCATGGCAGCGGGATCGGGACTAGATGATCCTTAAGGTCCTTTTCAACCATTCTATGATTCCAAGAAAGAAACACAGGAGAAGGCCATGGCTGGACACCACTATTTCGGAATTTTGCTTTGATGTTTGGTTATGAAGAAGCCTGGCCTCCTCAACCAGTAGCCCCTGCTTGAGATCACAGTGCCGCTCAGGCTCCAAAACTCAGACAAGATCCTGGAGTACCAAACTCCCGAGTGGTGCTCACATCCACGTAGCAGAGATAAAAGAGTCTGGACTGGTGACATGACATGAGTGCTGTTACCCTCTGAAGAACCCAGGAGAAGGCCCCAAGACCAGTCTCCTCTGCCTGGAGACCAAAGTCCTGTACAACAGTCCCCAGGACTGGGCTGTTTGTGCTTTGGCAATAGCACAGAACCAGCAGCAGCATTTGCTGACACCAAGGGAGTATTGCCAAGGAGTAATTTCTCCCATGCTGTTTAAATGCTGCTGTTCTTCATAAATCCCACAAGTTCTCCTCACTGAAAAACATTTGGTTCATGATCTGCTCAGAGGATGGAGCAGCCTGCAAGTTACTAGGGGTCTGGAAACCACTTGCAAGCACCATAACTCTTTTCTGGCTTTCAGTTCTAACATTCTAAAGTACAGGATAGGTAGGAGCCTTCCCTGCAGAGCCAGGTCCCTGTATTGGGTTTGCAGGGGGAGGTTTTGGTAGTGGGGGGGCCACTCGGGCGGGTCCTGTGAGGAGCTGCAGAAGCTTCCCCTGTGTCTGACAGGGCCAGAGCCAGCCGGCCCCACTGCCGGTCACCCCGTGCTGCTGCAGGGGAGGAGCTGTAGAGTTCCAGAGTAAAGTTAAGCCTGTGAAGAAGGGGGCAGGGGGGCAGGTATTTTAAGGTTTAGTCTTTATTTTCTCATTATCTGACTCTGACTTGATTTGCAACACATTACATTAGCTTTCTCCAGGTTGAGTCTGTTTTGACTGTGACAGTAAGTGGTGAGTGCTCTCTCCCTCTCTTTGTCTCGACCCACGGGCCTTTTGTTTTATTTTCTCTCCCCTGATTAGCTGAGGAGAGGACAGATAGAGTAGTGTTGGTGGGCACCTGGTATCCAGCCAGAGTCAACCCACCACAGTCCCACAACAAGAAGCCACTTGTCATTAATACATCTACTGAGATAGTATTTGGGTACAATTCAATTAGATTGTCCAAGAGTTACAGGGGCTTGGAAAGATGGGAAAAGGCTAGCAGAGGCAGAGCTGCTCTCCATGCCATGTCACCTTGCTCCTTCCTTCCTTCACCACTGCCTGCATCAGGCAGCATCAGGCTCTTCTGTCTCACCTGCCAAACTCCTCCCCAGTGGTACTCACGGATCAAAGACCAAGCGTGTGATGTACTCCTTTGGCATTCGAGGCAGCTGATGGGAAAACACGTTCTGCAAACCAACCAGCCACATCATGATCTTCTTGTTGGGCTTCTGGTTCAGGGAGTTGCCAACCACATGGAATTCGATCACCCCCCTGCGCTCCTCCAGCCTCGCTGCCTCATCCCGGGCAGAATGCGCCGAGAGGAAGTTGGTCTGTGCCACACAAGAGAGGAACAAAATCACATTCAGGGGATTTCACATCCTCTGACAGAACAGCTCTAATGAACAAACAAAACCTCTTTTTTTCCAAGCCATCTTTTTACAAAAATAGACCTGACAATGATGATTTTTTTTTTTTTTAGTCGAAGTGACGCTGTGAAATAAGTTGGATATAAGTCTACATTACCGTGTACACAAGCTTGTTCAAATTTCTTTTAGTAAAGATGAGGTAACAACAGTGATGGTTACAACTCAACAAGTTCTAACATCTGTCAGGGAACAGCACTCATCCAGTTGAAGCTTATGCCACTAATTCTTCATGTTTTCTTCAGTCTAGCCACCCTGGACAAAAGTAGTGGATTCACCAAGACATACTGCAAATCACATATTTTAAGGGTGGTGCAGACCAAGTCATATTTTTTCATTTTAGCAGTGCTCTCCACTACCTATGCCACTATCATAAAAGCCTAAAAATAACATTTTAATTCCTCCTGATTTTGCTGTTACATATCTAGCAGTCACATCCAAATATTTGAATGGAGATGAAATTAATACAGACGATTTATTTCACTCTTTTTTTTTTTCAAGATCATTTTACAATGCCAAAACACCTCTGCCTGCACATACTGTTTACTTTTTAGAGGAAAATTTGGCTGCTAGGTTTCTAGTCCCTGCCAGCCCCAGTCTGTGCCAGACTGGCACAGCATTTGTAATATGCAGAGCCATCAGTCACAGTATATAGTTTGAGTAAGAAACGTAGGTGGTTCCAAATATTCAGCAGTCTCTAGCTAAACCTTGGCAAACGAGAGCTGCTGGCAAAACACAGCTTGGCGAAGGGAACAGAAGGAGGAAAAGGCAGCCAAAAAAAAAGTGTGCAATTCTCTACATGGTACAAATCTGCAATTTTGTTTGTTTTTCTCTTCCAGCAGAAAAAAAGAGCAACTGTGGAAGACAGATCAAATAACTGTTTCAATCAGCCCTTCTGCACTAGGCACAGGTTTTAACTTGAGATTTTTTTTATTCTGCTGCAATATTTGAACCCCAACTCTGGAGCTGTTCTGTAGCTAAAGTACCTTGCAAAATAACCTGGGATCTACCTTTTTATTATCACTGCTTTCCAAATCTCTTTGCAAACAGTACACAATAGTGAAAAAAAAAAAAAAGGTAGAACTATTCTTCATGTTAATGATGAATTTCTTCAATACTTTTTCCTCACTATTCTTCTTATTGACAGCATATGAGTTTCGTGGAGTCTTAACTTACCATGCTCTATTCATGTGGAACATTTATTAAAAAAAGGCCATTTACAAACAGACCTGTTGCAACACCAAGTGGATGTATTTCTCACCTCTGGCCCAAGCATTGCTGCAGGATCTGTAATTGTTGACATTACTTCATTGATTAACTCAATAGGAATATCTCCTACCACCCTTGGTCTTTTGGAATCCTCCAGAGAATAGGGTTCATTATTTTTTCTCTTTTCCCCTACAAAACAAAACCAGGATAAATTAGAAACAACCCAGCTGTCACAGAATAGCACTATGAAGTGCAGGACTTCTGTTATATTCTTTAATTTTGGGTGTTTTTTTTTAATCCCTTCACAGATATGTGCAAGTTATGAGTTCTACAAAAGGCACACTGAATTTCTGTGCATCACATTGCTCACACATTCATTTATTCCATTCTTAAATCAGCTTATTACTGTTTCTTCTATTTCTTCCTATTCCTGAAATAGGAAACTTAAAATTGACAGTCTCCTGAATTCTCTTAGAACCCCCTAAAAGATTAGTTTTGTATCTGTGGTGTTTCAATTCTGTAGTGCCAAGTGCAATTCCAATGACAGCTCAGCTGCACAACTTAGTTTGTCAATTCTCTATTTCTTTCCAAACTCTCAAAAAAAAAAAAATCTTTCTAGTACTAACTACTCATTTTGCTGATCTGCAATGAAAAAAAAAAAATCTTCTACTCATTCCCTCTTTCAAGACCATTTTCCAACTCGTCCCTCAAAGAAAGCTGTAGCTTAAGAGCTACCTTAAGTTCCTCTGTAGTGAACACTGGGGCTAAAAATTGATTAATATTTTTCTACATTCTTGAAGACTTACTTTGCATAAGCTCATGATCATCTCTCTGACCTACAAACTCTCTTGACAGGCTCATTAATCCTAAGGTGTTTGAAAAAGGATTCATCAGGATAACTTATGCATTCAACAACTTTTTTTCCCAAAACCTTTTTTTTTCCTGACCTCATTGAGGTTTTAAATTTAACCTGGCTGGCATGTTTCTGCTTTTTTTTATTGCTCAAAAATATGCAATTTCAGTACTTTGAAATAACTAAAACAAACAAAAAATGCAACAGCCCTGTCTACTCTTATTTAAGTGTAACCTTTTTTGAAGGCTCATAATAATGCACTCAAAGTAAAGTGTTTTTCAACCACCTCTGGCACCAGTAGACCTTTCCTGACTTTAGTTTAAACAATTTTTTCTCAAATAGAGTTGCCATTTCTGTTAGGTAAACATTAGCACATTGAAGAAAAAGTTAGTATGTATAGTTACTATGTTACTATTATCTTTTAGCATAACACCTCAAAGTCCCTATTGCAGAGCGAAGGCAATGGCCACCACATACTGCAACTATTGATAACATTGACAGAAGCCAAAAAGCAAGTCCCCCTCTCCTTTACCTAGGTTTGGGTCAAGGGCAGAAGAAACTTTGCAAGCAGGACTCATATTACCACTGTTGGGTTGTTCCAGAGATGAAGGACTTGCAGTGTATGAAACTGATCTTGCAACAGGAGGAGGATTAATAACTGCAGTGGCATAAAAGACAAAATCAATAAAATGCAGACATGGAACCCATTACAGTTCTCATTCCATGACTGTTACAACGATGGACCCAACTTCACACCCACCACCTGAGAAGTAACAGCCAACATTGTGCAACAGAGCAATGCCGCCAGTTCACAAGTAGAGGATTAAAGCTTTATCTCAACATGTTTTTCTAAACTTCCACCTAATGATGGCCTATATTTCTGCTGGATGACAGACATTACAAATATCAGGCTTGATTATTCTGCAGTGCTGAGCACAAGCTAAGAAAACAAACTTCCTTCACATACCTGCCAAACCTGCTGGCATTCAGCTTCATGAAAAGGCTTTTTGTAAGGGTCTACTGAATAGCAAAATCTCATCATTCTGCTTCAGCTGTCCACTTTAACAGTGTTCAAAGACTGGTTGGACAAATCAAACTCAATAAAGGGAGAAGCTGTTGCCAGTTAAGAGGAAAAAACTATTATTTTTAAAGGCTACAAACTAATATCTCTCTCTCTAATGTGGTGTGGGTTTTTTTTTGTTTTGGTTTTGTTTTGTTTTGCCTTTAAACAAAACAAAACAAAACAAAACAAAACAAAACAAAACACTTATCCCAAATCATTCAGTCTTCATTTGTGTCAGGACTTCTGGCAGGCAGAATGGAGGTTTGAGGTGACACCTCATAGCCTGGACACCTGCAATCTTTCTCATTGCATGCCTTTATCCTGGTGTCATCACCAGCAACAGCTCTTTTGTACTGTATTCATGGCAAGAATCCAGTGCTTAAAAGGTGTACATTAAAATGAAGCACTGCAGAAACATACACGACCGAATGAACTCTGAGAGCAACATGATTTTAGAGTTTCAGTGAACCTGTACCTAAGGCATAATTTACTATTACATGGTGCGGACCAGGAATTTCTCACCAAAAAAAAATGCCTGTATCTGTCACAGTAGAATTACCCTCCTACTCCAAGAAATTTGCTATCAGATAAAGCGCTGATATGAAGGTTTTGTCAACTGATATCAACAATTGTTTCCAAGTACTGAATTGTTACAAAATATCGAATTAAATACTTGGAAATTGAAGTCAAACCCTGAGCTGCATAAATGGAATTTACACACTTTTGAGCAGGAAGGAATAGAAGTGGAAAGAAAACCACCATCAACGTCTCTCTGCAATTTTACAGATGACTTACACCCAAGGACCCTAACTGAAGAAAAGTGAATAAAGCTGCAGAATAGCCAATGAGACACTTGAGTAAGTAACAAAGCAAGGAAAAGCTACTAAAAAAAAAAAAAAAAAGAACACACAAGGAAATCAAAGGTATTTGTGCAAAGACAATGAGATCTCAAGTGGAACATCCCTAATTCCCCACTGCTAGAGAGACAGAGGACTGGCATAGGTCCTCATGCAACAGGACCACTGTCTAGCAGGTGACCCGCTGCAGCCATTTGCCCACTGATCATTCTCACTTGCCCGCGTTGAGTGCACTTGTGCCACTTTAACTACTCAGATGATTGGTCT
Source organism: Merops nubicus (assembly GCF_000691845.1). Taxonomy (NCBI): domain Eukaryota; kingdom Metazoa; phylum Chordata; class Aves; order Coraciiformes; family Meropidae; genus Merops; species Merops nubicus. Next base: position 13,109 of record NW_008613215.1, on the reverse strand, counting down.
CAGCACTCAGCCTGCTCCACTGGCACATTCAATTAGCTGACTTTCATCATGAAAATAGGATCTTCATATGAGGAAGCACTAGAAAGTCAGACATCTGTGTTTACTCGAGGCAGACTGACTTCAGTACAGGCTATTTGTATAACTGCATATCTAGGTCTCGCTCCTTAGAACCCATCACGTGTACAGGTTCATCTTTATATTCAGGTGTTCCCTAACACATCACTAAATACAAATTACCTGTCTGGATTCCCAGCTGGCCAGTTCGGGAACTAGACATCATAAAATCCTGATCCCAAATGGGAGAATTCTGGCTGTACACTTCTTCTTCCAGCATCGACAGAAACCTAGACAGAAAAGGAGGTGAAATATTAACAGGATCATTCAAAACAGGCCATTCTTCAGAGTACGTATTTGCAACTTTTTTATTTTTAATTTAAGAATATTTACTGATTCAGTAAAAAAGAAATGCTGTTGGCCAATTCCTTTTTAGAAAAGCCAAACACACACACACACAAAATGCAGAGCAGACATTAAGTATGCTAATTCTGTAGAGTGCTTTTGCCTAAGAAAATTTATCTTTGAGTATAAGCAATATTTATCTTATTTGCAAATGCAGAAACAGTTACAAACTACTTTTACAGAACACAACTGTGTACTAATAAGAAAGCTATGTGAGAGATGCCAAGGTAATCATATTACACAATGATGGCAAAATATATCTATTTTGACAAACCACTGTTTTGCAGATGCATGTGCTTTCTGCCTCTTACAGATTTATAAAATCTGTTACTAGGAAGATACTCTCTCAGGAAGATACTTTCATTCCTTTAAGTGTCCTACTGTAACATTTAATTGCTTGTTCATGCTTGTGTAACATTATTTCTAATCTTATTTTGGTACACTTAGAGATACAGCATGATTTTAAACCTCTCTTAGTATTATGTGTGAGAAAAATTTCACAGATTGGACTATCCAGCACACTTGCCTTCACAGGGCTAATACATCAACTCCCTTGCAGAAGCAAGATAGCTGCTTATCCTGTGTTGCACAAAAGGGTTTTCAGACCAGAAGTTGACAAGGCAGATTTTTACTGTCTAGCGTTATCTATATGTATAGAAACTGTCCAGCTGAAACCAACAGAACTGTTGAGTAAGGCTTTCTTGAACAAGATAAGGATTTCCAGGATCAAGTCCTACTCTTGTATTTTATATATAGGACATTTACACCTAAGCACGGCAATGGGTGGTGTGCTGCTATCTATACAGCTGATAATGGCTAAAAAGTTTGTAACAGCTACTTGATTGTCTGTGATGGAGCAGAAGCACAAATTAAGCTTTTTCCCAGACTACATTTACAGGCAGCACAGCAGCTCTGTGTGCAGACTCCTTGGTGACTATTTCCTCGGTACATACAGACACAACCTGGGGGTGCTCCCTTTGCCCAGGAAGGAGGGGCCAGGGCATCTGGGAGCCCCACATCGAGGCCAGACACCAGCTCTGCAGCTCCTCTGCAGGGATCACTCTGCATAACATCAGCAGAGACAAATGCTCCAGGTAAGTACAGCCCATAAAAGATTTAAAACGCTATTCCTATTTCCCACTGCAAATACTGCTTCTGTTTCTTTTTTTTTTTTCCACAGCAGAATATTAAAATGAACAGCAGTGAATAATAATTTTTTTCAAACTACTTATCTAGGCTGCACAGGCAATGTATAGGGTCACATGCACACCTCCTTCCTCTGCAAAACTGCTGCTTGTGTCAGTGTGCTGTTAAATCCTTTTTTATACCTATTTCAGGGCCAGATCATGACCCAATTCCCAGCTACACACAAACATTCCTGTATCCATAACAGTCTACCCCAGAGACAGTTTACATACTTCAAAGTGGTAAATGGCACTATTAATAGTAGGAGCAACAAATCCTGGTTCTACCCAGCTTTGGAAAGCTCAGGTTGTTTTTCATTCCTCTGAGCAATAACCCAACTCTAGCCCCAGACAGCAGCTTGCACAGTATTAGTGCCACTGGCTCTCCTATAGGTTCAGTTCCTTTGTTAGGATCGACAGACTTTTAAAATATGGGCTAGAGAGCTAAGCCATCCTCACAAAATACGAATATTTTTGAAGTGATATACTGTTTTAAAAGGGAGCATACAATGAACGATCCTGTCAACACCACCCTTAACTACCAGTAAAATGCTGAAATTAAGTATTGTCAAAGTTGAGCATGTTTTAAGACAAATCATTCTCTCACATACCCTAACATGTAATTGTTGTAAATTGTGAGAAACCATCATCAGTATTCAAGTACTGTAACAGGTAACCAATATGAAATCAAATGAGTTTAGGATTCCCTGATGCAGCTTTATACTGACTACTCTTTTTGTTGTCAAATGAACATGCCTTCTGGGGGTGGGGTGAATACCTTGTTCCCTATTACAACGTTGAAATAAACTAGACTTCCTAGGTGTACATAAACCCCAGCACAACACTCCCTTTTTTACTTCTCCATCATAAAAGCAGAAACCAGCAAAATGTTTTATGAGATCTGGCCTTCTGGTGTTTCCAAGGACTACAGAAAAAGAAAGTAAATGATCAACAGTACCTGCTAACAGGCAACAAGCACAATCCCCCACCAAGATGAATAATCCCTTCCATAAAGTAAAGCCCTAGGACAAAGCAAAACAAGTGGCTGTGTACGTAACAAACACTAGTTCAAGCTATGGCAGAAAAGAAAGCTGCAGCATCTACTTCTTACTGAATAAAAGGAGGAATTATTTTAAGCTGCAGGTGACTTTTTCTATTTCCATGCCAAAGCTGCATGCTACTGGTTAACCCTGAATGCAGGCACACTGCGACCCCTTACTTTGGAAAATGGGTGAGGATTAGTGTTCGTTTCTCTTGAGGAAGCTTGTCTTTTTCTTGCCTGGCCTGCTCCAGCAACTGCCGTCTCATTACGGTAAAAACAGAGCGAAGCAATGTCCTACCAAAAACCTGGGTGGTTTCATATCGAGGTAGACTGTCACAGAACTGAGGGACGTTGCAATAACAAAGCCACCTGTAAAGAGGAAAAAAAGCCAGATGATTATCACCATCTAGCATATGAATTAGTGCAATAAAACAACTACCCATGTAATTTATAATGCAGCTGAGAGCTATATGGCTGTATAAATCAGCTCCACATCAAATCCAGACAGAGTTAAGCAGCATTTACAGTGCCCAGGTTTTTTTTTTAAGAAATGACAGCCAAGTACTTTTAAGTCTGTATATATTCTTTTCTCTGCAGTCTAGTTTCCACAAAACACTCTTGTTGGAGAAAATAATCACAGATCACATAAAACTTGTGTTGGTATCAGGGATTCTCTCCGCAGCTCATTCATTCTGCCTCTCACGTCTCCTGCCTGCAGCTCCAAACACCCTTAGCCTGGCTCATTTTCCCCTCTTTAAACTTCTACATTTTCCCAGAGAGATGCAAAAGGGGTAACACTTTTTACTAGCTCCACCTCAATCCAACTGAGCTCCCACCCTTGTCTCTGACCATCTGGCTTCTTCCACACTGATTTGATACTCTTTCATTTACCAGTAACTCCCTCCAAAGTAAGTTTTGCCTTAAGAAGTACATATGAAAATAAAGCATGTTGTTACTCTTCTTGGAAAAGTGATCATGGTACTGAAGAGGTAAATCAGGAGCACACTAGATGTGTAGGCCACAGTATCTGTTAGTTTTATAAACAAGATTTCAGTATCTTTGTGTAGGTGAACAGCCAGTGATAGCTGTAGCTTTAGCAGAATCAGATCACAACCATTATGAAAGCTCCAACATTGAAAATGTTAAGAATGGGATGCAAACAGACTGTACTGGATACTGCACGAGTTTTCTTATTCAGACCCAAAGAACAGCATGTCTCAAAATGCTTTCCCCAAGGCTTGTATCTTAATCTTTGCAAACACGAGAGTTGCAAAACTGTTGTGAGATACAGCTGTTCCCAGACCTCTACTCCCTGCTCTTGGCTGATAAAGCACGCCTCTCAAAACACAGGCATGTGTGTGAATTTCTGATACAGTTTCACTCAAATGATTGAATTTTCAAATGAAGTCAGTGACTGCAAGAATTCAGGAGGTGCACCCATGGCACACTGCAGCTTCTTCAGCAGCCTGAGCAGTGCCCCGAACGCCACGGAGGTAAGAAACTTACAATGACAGGTTAGATCAGATGCACAGAGGAGGTACAAGGAATCTTAGGGACTGTGGGCAGGAAGGCTTGAGAAACCACAAGTGACAAAATTATTAATAACAAAAGTCACCAGACAGAAAGAATGCCAATTACTGATTCCATATAATAGTTGACTCCACCCAACCCTGGCTACCTAACATCTGTATCACAAACAAATGCAGGTCAAAGACACACCAAATATGTTTCTAGGAGCCACATGGATTATTAGTAACCATTCTCTACACCAGGTAGTTATTTGAGGTGACAGGTCACCTGAGAGCATCCCAGTTGGACACAGATAGAGCAGAGCCTGCTGTCTCAACAGCAGACTGTCCGCAGCCACAGTTTCAACTCGCAGCAGAGTCTGCTGTTCTCCCTCATGGAGGTGAAGTCTTTCAGAGGAAAGGCCCCTAGAAAAGCAGGCAGAAGGCCGTGCTCATCCTCAGCCCGGAAAACTGTCCCTGTGGATTGCTGGGAAGAGGCTGCTGACAGGGACCTTGGCCAACCGCTGGCCCTGCTCACAGGCCGTACGTTAACTGTCGCCTGCACGGGCAGGAACGGTAACTGCTGTCCCTGGGCTAACTGAAAAAGGGCTTGCACTATTGTTACTTTTTCCCAGGGAAAAGCAAAATTAAGGGTCTTGGCTTTTTTTCCTAGCTCTTCTTCCCTCAGTGACCAAGTTATTCCTTTGAATTCTGACATCATATAAAAGGGTCATAACAAGACCTATCATTTTAAGGAACCTAATAATATCGATTTCCTACTTAGCATTCAAACACTTACAAAATTATTATAATTTTCCAAATCTTCTATGATTTGGTTTCAAACTGTGACACTTTAAAACGTTTTATCTTCTTTCTTTTCTTTTTAAGTTGAATAACAAATTGCCTGAATCTTAGTACATGAAACAAGGATCTTACATGAGCCTCATATCTTGAGAAGACCAAGAGCAACTTTGCAAACACAGGACATGCAAAAGCGTTGTTAGATGCAGATGTTCATGACCTCTACTGCCTGTTCCTGGCCGATAAAGCACACCTCTAAACACACAAGGGTGCATGGGAAACTCTGATAGAGTCTCACTGAAATCATCAGGCTTTCATATAAACACCATGACTGCAAAAATTCGCAAGGTGCACCTGTGGTGCACAGATACTGCTGTACTCCTCAAAAGTGCATGTGCAAGACTTGTAGTAAGCAAAAGCAGCATTACCTGGTGTAATTCACCTTATACCCTGCAATATCATCATTGGGTGACCTTAGTCTTCGCTGAGAAGGTGTCTCCAGGTGCCAGTAGTTAATGCGGTTCAGAAACATTTTAGCCAGTTCCACTATCGTTTGCCTTTCCTTCGAGGGTAAGTGGCTAAATTTGTACTGCACAAAATTATTCACACCCTTAAGACAGAAGAAAATGTTTCAATATTAGCCATAATTTTTGTAGGACTGTCCTCAAACATTTATGTTTATTAAGCTTGAACTTGCATTACATGGGAAAGAAAATAAATCCCAGATCCCATGAATTCTTTGTTCAGCTACTAGTGTAGCTGCCACAGGCTGGTTCCCCTGTGCACAGCAGCAGTTACTTCAAGATTTTTTTAATTCTATCTACCTCCAGCAGCTGATGTAAAGGCAAAGAAGGAAATATATTTCTTTTTCCCTGCCTCTCTAAGTAAAAACCTTTGTCATAGAACACTCTACTAGTCTTTATTCTATATGCTCACACATGCACAATTTTGCTAGTAAACACAACACATGATTTATTTCCTCTGTAAATTAGGCATCACCTGTAAACCTCTCCAACTACTTCCCAACAGTAGACTATGGCTTGTGGACTTCTAGTTAAGTTTGTGTCTATACATCATATTATTTCTTCAACAAGTGCCAGTCATTTCACAAGTGTGACCCCTCATTACACTTTGTACACTGTCCACTTTAAAAAAAACCGCTGAAGATAGTTAAAATGTGTGACTAAAAGTGCTGCAATACATATATACTATAAATGAATTATAATACTGTTGCTTAGCAAATACTTTTGTGTAATTGAATTGCTGAACTGCTAAAAATAGAACTAAAAATATTCTATTTTAAGGGAAAATTTCAAAATAAACTGTAAGAAAAATTACCCTTTCATCTTTATGCTTTAATTTCTTAAGCAAACTGAACATTATGAAGAATGTGACAAAAAATTACATTGTACAAAACGTTTTTAATAGTATATGTTATAGTCTAGGAGTGTATGGAGATCGCATACACTTATTCTTTGTTCATACTCAAACTAAAGGACTCAAGGTAAAGACTTTGCAGATATTCAGCAATAAAATGGTTTTGTTTTCCTAAATTTTAAGAATTGAGAGTTGCAAGGAAACAATTAATGCATATAACAGTCTTCACACTCAAAATACTCTGTTTAACAATAGAACATCCATTCATCCACTGATGGGAAAACACAGAGCTCCTGTTTCAGTGAGGTATGTGAGCCTCTGCATAGTCTCACTGGAGCTAATCAGCCCACTTGTGTGCCAGAAGTGCATTCTCAGGAGCTTGCTTAACCAAAATCTGAATTGTCATATGTTCTTCATCCATTGAGAGTTACAAAAGCCTCAGTTATTCTTTGGGTTTGGCTTTGTTTTTTATTGTGTACCCTCTGAAAGAGAAGAGTATGATCTCACTGAATTGGATTGTAACATTTGCATTGATTTACAGAAGAAAAGTGTCATTTAATATTGGATTTCAAAACTTCAATAGCATTTTTCAACACTTGAAACAAAGAAAGATTAGAATGCCACACATAAAAGCAGCATTTTAATTTCATTCTCTAAAACCATAGAAAAAGTAACTTCCACTAAAGCCTAAGATGAACAATGAGAGAAGTCAAATAATATAACTATTGTACCAACACTAAAGGAGAAGCATCAGAAGTCTCCTACTTTGCTCTAAGTAATACACAAAAACATCTACAAACTCCCTAAAATGCCATGTTTTCAAAACCAGTGCCTATGTCTAAAAAAAAAATGAACACAAGACCCCAACCAAACCAAACCCCAAAAACCTCACCAAAGAAATAAAAAAAATTTAAAAAAAAAAAAATTTAAAAAAGCCCAAAACAAAACAACAGACCAAACCCACATTTTGACTGTTTACCTGTTCAATGCTAGGTTTCTCAAATGGGGGACTTTCCAAAGATCCTTCTACTACAGGTTTTCCCATATGTAAAATGCACTTCCTCAAAAGCTGTTAAAAATATACATTTTTAAAAAAAATTAGCATATTTGCATGGAAGTCACAGGTGCACAACCTACTGCAAACAGTACTGAAAATCTCCTGGCTCTGTATCTGCTGGTTTAGTCATCAAAATTTATAGCTACTGATCTTCACTGTGAATTCACCTTCTTTGAAATGCATGCAAGAGGCTCCTCTGAGCAAATGTAGGCAGCTAAATTAGCATTTATGTCAACTGAATTTCCCAATGTGTGAGTGAAGAGGGTAAGGCTTGCAGGTCGCCGAGTTTATAGATGGGTCTCATGATCAGCTCCTCAATTAGTTGGATGACTTTTGGAGAACAATTGGGTGCACTGCAAGTACCAGAAGGTCTAGCCCATGGTTAGCCACTAGAGCACCACTCTAGAGAAAAAGTCTCAGCAGATAGTCAATACATGCATGAGGAGCAGTGAAATTGGCTTATGTGTGAGAGTGAAAAACGTGAGAAGATATTACACGAGTTCAGCTTACTTTGAACAGGTAGAAATAAACTTGCTTGGTGTCTGCATCTTCTTCTTTGTGGACACAGGTGAACAGATATTCCACATCCAAAACAATCCCCAGAAGCCTATTCATTTCTTCTTCAGACACATTCTCCAGGTGAGAAACATGAGCAGCTAAACAAAACAAAAATCCAAACCTGTAAAAAGCCTACTGACAGAACCAATAGCTCAAGTATTCCCCAGGATATCTCAAACTAAGCCATAATGGTAACGGCATTGATCTTGTTTGGTATGACACCTGTTTAAACAGAACATCTGATCGGAGGTAACTGAAATGTGTGTCATATTGGAGCAATCTGTGAAGGTAGTCCAGCGATGGCAATTCCCACAGCAGAGAAATGATGGTTGGTTGGAATGACAGCACCTGTCAACACTTAAAACAGACAACACAAGTCCTGCCTGTATTAATATGTTGCAATATATAACTAACTACGTACATTTTTGTCCAAGGGGTGTGCTTTTGAGACAAGGTTTCCCGAATAAAGAAAATAAATCCATAATTCCCATAAGTTAATTCAGCTGTTGATGCAAATAGCACCTTATTCTGTGAAGAGTAAAGAAAAAAAAAATGGCTCCATAAACAAACTTTTTGTTTTAAACTGGACATCGTTGGCCAAGTCTTGTACTTTTCCATCATGTAAAGTCAAATTACACTTTGTGCACACTATACTAACAAAGTTTTTGTAGACTGTACATTCTCATTTGTTCAGAAGTTAACAGAAAAGCACCTTTTGATGTATCACAGTTTCCAAGCGACAAACTCTCTCTTATCATCTCCAAAGGTAAATATCGTTTCATATCTGTAATTTTCAAGAGTTTGATGTTTGTATGCATCAAGTGGGACATTCATGTCAAGCTGGTTTGAACAACTGATCCCAGGAAGACAGAAAGCAATGCAAAACTAAAAAGTCAGCTCCAGTAAGAAGATATTTGCATTACAAAACCCAACAATCTTCCCTGACTCCAGGCCAATGTACATGGTATGCATATCCTTTCCTCTGAAAGGACAAGATATCCTTTAAAAGAAAAGAAAAATTATTTAAAAGGTTAGACATATTAGTTTTTCTATATGTTAATAACTTTTATCAATATTTACTTCTTAAATAATTATTATATTGCCTCAGATATGTCAATGTGATTAGGACTGGTAAGAAATTTTCAACATAAATCTGACTCCTTAGTGGGGGAGGAAGTGGGGAGAAAGAACACTTGATTTGAAAACGATCCTATTTATTGGCAACTCAACAAAGATGGTTTGTTTTAGGAAGTCTGGTATGACACCAGCCAAAAAGTTTAAATTCAGTAAGTTCGTGCAGCTTCAACTAAAAAGGACACTGTAGTTCAGAATATTAAAAAGATGCCAGCAATTGTTTCCACTTAAACATTTATAATATAATCTTTGAAAACTGAAAGGGAGATAGCTATCATGAGCTTTCTTTAAGGAAAAATATTCAACATTCTGGGCAGAAAAAAACAATTTCATTTCTGTCCTTGAGCCAGATATGAAGGTTTAATATTCCCAGCTGTCTGTTCTGATCTTGTGAAGTAATAAATACTCTCCTATATAGCATTGCACTAGAAACTGATAACATACTAAAGAAACCTAGCACTCAACAAATGACTAAATCATCAGCATAAGAAGCCATTTCCAATCAGTTTCCGTAAGAATACTGAATGTTACCGTGACTAAACGTTTTATTAAACTAGGGAATTATTATCCATATGGTGAATCTAAAAGTAATATAAGTGTATTATTAGCATGTACTTAGTACCAGTAATCATTTTCTGTAGTCACTAATGTTTGTACATCAGCCCAAACAATCTTTCTTCAAGTTCACAGTCTACTTACAAATTCTTGTGGCTATTAGTAAACCTTTTAGCAAAATCAAAGCTTCAGTACACTGCGAACAAATTGTGTTACCCTTGACTAGAGTTACACAATCCCATTCATCTGTATTGCCCAACTGATAGATCCTTCCTTGGCTGCTGTTATGCTTGCAAAAAAAACCTTAAGAAATAAGCAGTAATAAAAATAAAAATATCACAAGTATAGGTTGGTACAGCAGGCAGAAGAGGAAAGCAAGCAAGCAGCAAAAGAAAGGCCAATGCAAGGATATGAAGACCTGAAAAACAGTAAGTTAATTACTTTAGTTGTACAACTTCAATGAGCAAGTATTTGAGTGTATGAATTAGGAGTTGTGAGAGAACAGATTAATGAAAAATGTGTCCAAACTCTCTCTCTAGATCAGTGTGTACATAAAGCCAGCAGTAATCTATATAGGACAGGCAAACCAAGAAATACCCAAACATGTTACATGAAGGTGCACAACAGGAACTGAAGACAGTGCTGGGGTAAAAAACAGACTGAGTGTATACAGAGTACTAACACCTTAATTAACTAGTTTTAAAAGTGACTCAAGACAGAAAATGTTTACCAAAAGGAAAATGCACCCTGCAATACAGGAGAATCCAATAAAAGAGAAAAGAGCATCTGACTATGTAATGCCTTGTCTTGAGGATGGTGGAGAGTGAATTCTAACAGTATCCAACTCAGTCACTGCTTCAGAGTCTTATGATAGTGACCCAATGCATCAACCAAAAGAAATGGTCATTAAAAGCCCAGTACTAAGCCACGCCACGGGGCTGAGCCACAAACAGAAGAAAACAATCTGTAGGTAAGTAGACAGGATACAAGAAAAGAATACAAGTTGTAGGTAAGTAGATAGAAATAAGCTAATACCATGAAACAGATTTATGCACCAAAAACTTCACTGGCTTCAAGATCAAACCATAACCCCAAAAAGAGGTGTCTAAAGCAAGACTAATGTCTAGGATTATCTCTGGAAGAAAATAATAAATTTTAAAAAAAAGAAGAAAGGCAAACCCTCAAACGTCCTACATTTTACATCAGCCATGGCTTTAACCAGTACAGGAATTTCTACATCACTATTTCAATGACTCTCCAAGGAAGAGACAATGCAGTGTAAATGATAATCTGGTGCTGACACACCTTGCAATCAGTCTCATTTTAAAGGCATTCAGCAGGTTTTCAGGAACATGCTAATTTAGAGGAGATGAATAGGAAAATTATCTTGAAAAACACCACTGAAAGACATATTTTTGCCAGTAGTGTGAGAAAGCAGACAGCAACTCAGTTATTTCAAATGGAACATCATTCTCATTAGCTGCAGCTGAAAGAACGAGAAGCTTCACCTTTTCTAAAAACAGCAATAAATAAAACCAGAGATGGTTTCATAAGGTAAATTTCACTGGTACTGATTTTACAGTACAGCTTTTTCCTGTCTCTGTAGTTAATGAGCAATATAAGAGTTTTTAACAGATTAAAACCAGCCTTGGCCTTTAGAAGAGCCAAGTCTTTCTACAAAATACAGATAGCATCCATAAATTCTGCTAAAGAAACAGGAACTGAAAGACACAATGTTTCGTAAAATTTAAAAAGAAAAACATAAAAACCAACCAAAAAAAAAAAAAACAAAAAAAAAAAACAAACTCAACAAATTTCTTTCTTCAAAGGCCAGGAATGAAAGGGACAGGTAACACAAGCTATCCTAACTGCATTACCAAAAGCAGCACAGAGAGGCTATGGGATGAAAGGTTGAAACTTGGCTAAAGGCACCAAACTTTCAGTAACACCACGCATTTGTTAATCTTCTCCTGCAAGCAAACCCAGATATTTGGGATATCAGAAGAGGAAAGAAATCTGTTGAAAAGCTCAGGAATAGATCAAATGTAATAAGAGCACAAAAAGAAAAGAGAGCAGAAACAGAAATAAATATTTTTTTTTTTAAAAAAGTATTCCATGCTAAGTAAAATGTTATTTTTAAAAGTGAAAAAAAATATTAAATGATCCATTGTGAAGGATGTAAATTTCCTTTTTCTTATTTAACTGTACTAAGTTTTGGACATCAATAAAAAAATAGCAACTGCTTCTTTTCAGTTAGGTCTGATTTTTATTTTAGTTCAATTTTTATTCAATATTTGATCAAGTATACAGATAAAGTGATCAGCTTTTATTTTGGACAAGGACAAAGTCTTGAAAAAAAACCCAGTGATTCACCACTCAGGCTATGTGGGTAATAAATCGACATTTATTATCAGTCTGGAAAAAAAAAAAAACAAAAACAAAAAACACAACAAAACAACCCCCACCCGCCAAAAAAAATTAAAAAATGAGAACTACAACAACACCAACACCACCACACACAAACAAACCTACAGCAGTATTTAACAGTGGATTTGAGCAGCTGCTTCCAAGTTTTTGGAAGCAGTTGATTGTGGGAACTGTTGTTGGCAAGCTGTCTACATAATAACTTCAACAATGCTGAGATTGAAGAGAAGGCTCCGAGGTGACCTTATTGTGGCCTTCCAGTGTCTTAGGGGGGCCTACAAGAAAGCTGGGGAGGGACTTTTTAGGATATCGAGTAACAACAGGACGTGGGGGAGATGGGGCAAAGCTGGAAGTGGGCAGATTCAGACTGGACATGAGGAAGAAGTTCTTCACCATGAGAGTGGTGAGACCCTGGAATGGGTTGCCCAGGGAGGGGGTTGAGGCCCCATCCCTGGAGGTCTTTAAGGCCAGGCTGGATGAGGCTCTAGACAGCCTGATCTAGTGTGAGGTGTCCCTGCTCATGGCAGAGGGGTTGGAACTGGGGTATCCTGTGGTCCCTTCCAGCCCTGACAGATTCTGATCTGTTTTAGCAGAGGACTTTAGAGCCCTAATGGCTCAATGGTTGGACCTGATGATCTTGAAGGCCCCTTCCAACCTAAAGGATTCTATGAGATGTACAACCCCATGTTATTTTTTCTGACATGGAAAAGGCACAGCTCTTGTGGGTAAAAATATTTGCTTTAACAATGTTAAAGAATAATATTTTATAGATTATTCCCTAGAAGGAAAATATAATACAGCCTACAGGAGAGAAATAGGTTGCGAGTAAGGCAGGTGGCAGACAAAACAATGTGAGGTGAAAACACGTGTTACACAAAGCTTAGCAGTGATTTTGCATTTTAACATCTTAGAGTGCCTGGGCTGACAGAAGCTGTACTTGAGTTCAATTCCTTTGGAACTCATGTGAGGCTACGTCCAACACACCGAGACCACTGCCCTAACGTGGAGCT
>NW_008613214.1:0-35382 GCF_000691845.1 Merops nubicus | reverse complement strand
AGCTCAGCCCCGGGCGACCCGGCCCCGGTAGCTCTCAGTCGCGTGTCCCTTGCCGTGGGAGCGAGGGCTGAGGCAGCGCTGTGGGCTTGCTCTGAGCAAGGGCAAGCGGTGATGGCGGGGTGACTCTTAGGGGCAGCAGGGGTCAAGCTGGGGGTGGAGGTTAAGGTTTGGATGCTGAAATGCTGTGGGGAATCCTGTGAAAGGGTGAGTTTCAGTGCTCCTCAGCCTCTCGCTGACCAGAGGTCCCCATGGCGCCGGGGCTTTCATCTGTCCCTTGGCCTGTGCCACATGCTGTGGAGCAAGGGCTAGCTGGGGTCACCCTGCTGTGTGGGACCGCAGTGTCCTCCAGCGAGCTCCTCCACTCCAGCAGCGTGCTGGGATGGAAATGGATCAACTCCCTTCTCAAGAAGGCTGTCCCAGAGGGGCTGTGGAAGTAGAAACAGCGGCAGACCAGGAGAGAGGGTGCAGGATGTGCCCAGGAGTAGGGCAGAGCTAGCCATGAGGTGTGACTTGATGCCACTTCAGCACCACTTAGTTCAGAATCAAGGTTTGGTTGTGTTGCAGGTGTATTAGCTGACAGTGGCTCAAATGCTTCCCACGTTCTTGTGTGGGAAACATTTAAATGCGTTAGCTCCTGGAAGGAGAACAGGCTTGTTAACGTGGGCTGATGTTGCTGTCGCTGAAACCAAATTTCCAGCTTCGTAGCCTGTTGGGAGTTTCCCAGTGCAGAGTCTTCATAGTAGTTAGGATGGGAAATGGAGGGAGAAAATTGCTTTGTGTAGGTAAAATATCTTGAAGGTTAGCTATTGTTTTCCATGCATTCTTGATGGCCTGAAGTCCTACAGGCGGAGGTAGTGGGTAGTTGGAGCTTTTTGGTAACTTAGATATGCTTTGGTGAGTGTTCTTGCTGACAGGAGAACCCTTCTTTTTCTGTAGTTGCTTTGCCTTTTGTGTGAGCAGAGGTGTCTTCGGCAGAAACTATCAGGAAACTGACCCAAATCAAAGTTAACTTTGCTTAGGTTTCACTCTGATCACTTCCCTGACCTAGTCATCAGGTAGAGCTGCTCTGTGGTGCTGCAGGCAATAGGAGAAGGGGGGATAGAGATAAGATTGAATAGTTGGAAACCACAGATTGTCTTCTAGTGACACTTTCAGGCTTAAAATGCTTGTGGAACTGCCACCTTTAACTTACTTTTGTGATGTTGCCATCAACTGTGTGCCAGTTATGTGTCTGGATGTTCACCTTATCTTTTTCTCTTTGCTATTCAGAAAAAAACAAAAGCAGAAGGTAAATTTTAAGTAATATTCCCCTTGACAGCTCTTGTACAAAAAGAAAAAGGTTGTGTTGCAGCCATCCAGGGAATTAGCCTTCCAGGAAAGATAAGGTTGTGTTTTAGGAGCTTCACTGTTTTGTTGGGTTTTGTTTGTTTATTTATTGTGGAAGCTGAATTTTACAAGAACCTACAGTTTGGACTAAAATTTTTTGGTCAAATATCAGTATATCCTTTATAAATATGTAGCATAAAGCCTGATTCCCTGGTTTTTTTGTTGTCTCCATGCTGTGAGAATAGCCCTCACTTTATCATGCTTCATCACCTAGATGTGATGAAGAGACCATGATTGTGGTCTCTTCTGCTTGTTTAAGTGCTGAGTTTGTCTTCCACCTGAGATGTCATGGTTCTGGATGGCTTTTTTTTGAAAAAAGCTAAACTGTTGCAACATTAATAGATGCTGTATGAACTGCTGTAGTATCTGTTCTGTGCTTCTGACTTGTTTGTGTAAGCTGAAAGGGCTATGGGGTGAAGGTGGATCTGAAAGTGATCTTAAAGGTGATTGAATCATTGGCAGAGCCAACAGCATAGGGCATTTCAGCATCACCTCTCTATACTGCCAGGGTACCTCTTCCATTCATGAACAAGTCTGAATTACCTGATGGACTGAAAACAACTTGTTATGTTCTCTTGGTGGAAGTGCAAGAACTATGGATAGAAGACTCAGTTAAAATAACAAGCAGGTTTTGGTTTTGGGGTGTATGTGGGGGGTTATTAGTTGCTTTATGTGTTTGTTTTTTTTTTTTTTTCCCTAACCAGTCTAACATGGGCCATTTCTATTAGTCCTTTATTGGAAACACTGAAGTCTTGATGTTTGTACAAATTCTCCAAAACAAGTAAGACTGGTAGCTGAAATCCCTTGGACATTAACTGCTAGCAGATGTTTATAAGAGATCTTTCCTTATATACCCTTCCAGTTGCCAAAAGACTGTAGTTTAGGGGTTTCTCAGTGAGGGATTCTAGGCAGGTTACTTACTAGAACAGCAACTGATGGATCTGTCACCCTACAGGCACCTTGTACCTCATGATTTTTCCTCTTAAGTTATTTGTTTTGAACCTGTTTGTACTTTCAACTTCTGTTATGTCCTATTGCAATGAATTGCACAATTTAATAATACTTTTTTCGCCCCTCATACAAAGCAATTGATGTCTAAAACCATACAACATTCCCTTGTTCTCTTACTGTGCAGCCGTTATTTCCTTATACACTGTTCTTTTTATCTTCATCAGAATCAGCAGCCACTAAAAGGCAGTTTGTTACCAACTAGCATAATACATTTTGGCTTTATAAAGTGGTGTCTGCTTCAGTAACGCCTTCTCATCTAGTAGCAACACAGGTTGTGTCACTGTCTCCTGTAAATGAACATTTCAGCATAAGCCTTTTTACTTGCAGCTAAGCCATTAGCAGACTCAAGCCCTGGTGTAACTAAGACCTGTGTGTGTAGATTTTTGTGGGCTGCCCAGTTTCCTACCCTACAGAACGCAGGCCAGTAGTCTATAGAAATAGTACCTGGGAGTGCTGCACCGGGGGTGGTGCTCTGGGGGGCGTTACCTGCACCTTTCACCCTCAGTAGGGGGCTGAACTATCTTCTCCACTGTGACTGCAGGCTGGGCTGGGTTGGTTGGTTTGGTTTTGACACTAATTATAAAATATGTGGGAATGAAAAGTTTTGCTGACCTGAAGTATGAACAATGTGTGTTTGCTGCGTTTGGGTGTAAAAGGAACACCTCTTTTGTGAGGGTTTTCTTTTTATCCCTGCTGTTTGACAGTGAACTGTTTTGCTCTGCTGGCAGCTGACTTCCCTGAAGCAGCTACTGTTAGTTACTTCATGAGGTTTTGAAGGGGAGTCTCTCACAGCCTTTCCCATTCTGGGGAAAACTGACATTTTTTTTCTTGCATCAACACTAGGAAGAAAACTGGCTAAACATAATTATCTACCTTTTAAAAAGGGAGGAAGGAAACTCAGATCCTGCTACTTTCATGGTTGCTGTGGAGGGACCTAGCTTGGGTAATCCTTCAAGCTCAGCCACAGGTTTCTCTAAAATACCATGAGAAGCAAGGAGTTTAGGACAGAAGCTAATGCTAACAGTAATTGTTATTTTGTATTGAATTTATATCTATTTTAAAAAAAAAATAATCCTGCAAGAGTTACAGCAGGATCTCAGCGAAGAGCCCCCCAAACTGATCCAGTGGTAAAGTCTTGTCCTGCTTGCTCTCAGCTTCATAGGTTCCATCATGTCTTATTTATTTATGAGTTTTTTTTAAAGCCTTTGTTTCTGTTGCGTGTAGTGGTGTGCATGAAATATACTTGGGCTATAAGTATGATTATTTGGTGGTTATTTTTTTCCTCCCTGCCCTCTCCCCCTGCTGTAGTGCAGGTTTAAACAGCCCCTTCCCTTCTCCTGCTATTAGTACAACTGCACATCATGCTTTTTGCTGAACAAAAGTGAGGGAAATTATCCATGTTAGGGGGTAAGAGGGAGGAGGTTGAGTACAAATGTCCCTTTCTGTTATGGATCTGTTCCAGAGAGGGGCTTTGTAAAGTAGGGCAAAATTAGTAGCTGTGGATTGAGGAAGTGAGATTACAACTGAATGCAATGAGTAATTATGGGGAGCTGAATCTTTGGATATTGCAAAAGCTTGGGTTGGCTTGAGAGCTTTGCTTGAAATAAGTGGTAAGGAGTCTCCTTAGCACACGTAGGCTTTTGCAGTTGTCCACGCTCTTTTGTGGGGTGGAATTGCAGAAGCAGAAGAATGAGGACTGCTGTTCAACCTACACCTCTTCCTGAAGGGCAGGCACGCCACACATACCTGGCAAACACTGTTTGCACGTGGTCTTGGTTTGACACCCTCTGGTTCAGTAGATGACAAGACCTGCTGTACCAAATCTGTGTGACATGATTCTGGGGCTGTATCATCTTTCAGATAACCTTTTTAACTGAAGCAGAGAAGCATCCGCCCCTGCCCCCAGGTTTGTGTTCTCCTCTAGTATCATGAGAACAGCATCTAGCTCTAGCCAAATAATACATTTGCTTGGACAGGATATAAGTTTGGGCAGAGATAATAAACACCTCATCAGCGAAAAGCTGATGGTTATTGAGAGCCTTCTGACCTTTCTCGTGAGTGTCATCCATGTCAGCATTCTCAAATGCTCCCACTTCTCTAATTTGCAAACTGCTTGGGTCCAGCGTGGGAAGCCAGTAGGGGACATCCCTGGATGGAGAGCCAGGCATGTGAAAAGGCAGAGGAGGAGGCAGCTGTAGCTGTATTGAGCGGGCAGATAGCAGAGAGAATCTGTGGTTATTAGGAACTTTGGAAACCTCTGTGCACCTTCAGAAAACAGTATTTGACCAGTTAAAATACCAGAGCATTCATTTAATCTGCTAAATGTATAGTTGATCACAAGTGACCTTTGGTTATTACCACTTTGGGTTAAATCTGAACTGACGGCCTAGGGATAAAATGCACCAGATTGTGTTTCTAAGCTCTCTCAGACACCTGTTCCCTTTGTCTTACAAGGATCTTACTCCCTTCTGCACAGCTGTGGGGATACAGATGTATCCACTAAAGGTGTTAATGGTGCAGATGATCCTTACCAGGAGGAGTATATAAACTCTCCTCTTTCCAGATTGTCAAGAAGCAGAACTCTTAAGTTTTGAACTCTGGGGGGACTATTTTATTTCTCTCAGCAGGAGCTAATGCAGACAAACTTGGATCAGCAGTTGTAATCATGGAATCATAGAATTGTTCTGGCTGGAAGACACTGTTAAGATCATCAAGTCCAACCGTTAACCCAGCACTGCCAGGTCACCACTAAACCATCTCCCTCATCACCACACCTATGTAAACTTTTAAATACCTCCAGGGATGGTGACTCTACCACATCCCTGGGCATCCTGTTTGAGGGCCTGACAACACTTTCTGTGAGGAAATTTTTCCTGATATCCAACTTAAAACTCCCTTGGCACAACCTGAGGCATTTCTTCTTGTCCTGTCATTTTTCACATGAGAACAGACCGACCTCCCCCTCACTACAGCCTCCTTTCAGGTAGTTGTAGAGAGCAAGGATGTCTCTCCCGAGCCTCCTTTTCTCCAGGCTAAACAACCCCAGTTCCCTCAGCTGCTCCTTGTAATACTTCTTCCTTAGACCTGCTTAGTTGCTCTTCTGTGGACATGCTCCAGCACCTTAGTGTCTTCCTTATAGTGAGTGGCCCCAAAACTGAACACACACATACACACACACACACACTGGAGGTGTGGTGTCACCAGTGCTGAGTACAGGGGGGTGATCACTTCTGTTAGCCATGCCATTTCTGGTAGGAGCCAGGATACTATAAGCCTTCTTGGCCACCTGGGCACACTGCAGGCTCAAGTTCAAGGACTGATCAACACCCTCAGGCCCTTTTCTGCTGGGCAGCTTTCCAGCCACTCCTCCCCAAGCCTGGAGAGTTGACTGGGGTTGTTGTGACCCCAGTGCAGGACCCAGCACTTGGCCTCGTTAAACCTCATACAACTGACCTCAGCCCATTGCTCCAGCCTGTCCAGATCCCTCTGTAGAGCCTCCATACCTTCAAGCAGATCAGCACCCCTGCCTGTACTATAACTTGCAACTGATCAAAAGTCTTTTCTTTGTCAGAAAGACTTAGTAAGAGAAGTTGGAGTTGAAGACTGATTTGTTTATTTTTACAATTTAATGTGTTACATTTGTTTTGAGGTAAGGTAAATTTTACCTTGATCAAGAATTCTTGCATTGTGTTGTGTCAGTTCTGAAAATTTTCATAAACCGTCCTGACTGCAGTAGCCAACATGCAAGTCTTCTGTTTTGGTTAGGATTGAGGTTGTATTTCACAGAGTTTGCATTTCAAAAGGTTGTGGTAATCCCAACCACACAGCACTATGACTAATGATATAAAAATGTGCCAAAACAGGTTTCTGTTCCTAATTGATGTGTCAATTGCGGAAATGATCCAGTTAAATAAGAAACTGCCCACGCCCTGGTGTTTGACTTAATGGGTGATGTGCCCCCCACCAGGGCAGGGGTGTGAGTGCAGAGTGGGTAAGGAATTTGGCTGGCATATTTAACACTGGATACAGTCTACCTCTGTCCATGACATGGTGAACTTGATGACTTTAAGGCTAACTAAAATCTGTTTCAGTCATAGGTAGATGGTTGTGAAAGGAGGGGAGCCTAATGCAACCAAATAAACTGCTGGTGGCTTGGTCAGAATTGCCAGGTGGGGCCTGGTTTCCTTGCCAAAGTCCAGGGGTTAGTTTGAGTAGATCTCAAGGTATTTTATGGTAACTTGGTGGAAGTACGTCACAGTAAGGGTGCTTTGTAGAGCGCTACACATTCTTTGTGGCACTTCACAGTAATATCAGTGATAAAATTGGAAATGTCTTTAAAATAGTACTTTAAAGGCCTGCAGTGAAACTAGTGTTTTTCTCCTGGCCATTCTGCACCTAATGCTTCATTCATAGGCCTCTGTCAGGAGCTGCCTTTTTCAAGAGTATCTGTTGTTCCCCATACAACAGAGTTTTTCTGCAGAAGCCAGTACGGGTACTGTGATGTGATCCAGGTACTGAAGTTACCACAGGTAAAATGACCTTAGCTTCAACGGTGTCCTGACTGTGCTTTTATGCCCTGAAATACCTGAGCAGTGGCTGACAGCCCTCTGTTTTGGAAAGGTGGGGAGTGAGAACGGGGGACAGCAGGTAGCCACTGCCTCACTACAGAGTGCCTGACCAAGTGAGCTTGTGCCAGGAGAGGCCCTTGAGCTCTTTTCCTCCACGTGGTTTGAAGTGATCCATGAAGCCAGCGTGGCAGTAGGCTCCTCCTGTTGTCCACAGGCTCTGTCTTTCCCCCTTCTTCAGAATAGAGAAACTTTTTGAAAAGATGACTAAGAACTCACTCCCTGGTTTAACTCTATCCCCCAACACAAAATTCCCTCATTTAACTGCCCTAACAAGGGAGAAGAAACCCAAATAATGCAACTAATTCCACTGATAAACATCAAACTTGTATTGTTGTCAACACTTTACCTGGATTTCTGTAGTGTTGTCTTGGAGGGGGTTATCAGTTACCAGTATGTTAAATGTCCATTGAAATGAGAATGTTCACTCATCATTTTTCATGTGCTGAAGGCTTCCAACCTGATCTCTGATTAGTTTTGCTTAGTTTCCTTGGATTAAGGGAAAAGATGGCCTTGCCAGTTTTGAAGAATTTAAAGTGTTTTCTAGATCTCTATGTACACACAACTCCAGACTTCTCACCTACAGCTGCAGTCCCTAGTCCTTGAACTGTCTTTTGCTTCAGAGCTGGGCAAAGCAGCCAACCATTTGACTTCTAAAAGGTGGAATTTTTCATTAATTATCCAGCTGCGGGGTAGCAGGAAAATCACACATTTGCTGACAATATTGTTTCTGTATCAAAAGCACGAAACTAAGAGATAACATAGTATGCCAGCTAGCCTTGAATACAAGAGGAACTCCTAAGTAACAGAAAACAAGCTGTCCAAAACTGAGCCTCCCTTAAGTGTGTTGGTTCCTGGGGAAGGTGTGCTTTATTACAAGTCTAACTGGAGGCATAACTTTTTTTTTTTTGCTAACTCAACTTAGTGAGTATAACGATGTGGAGAAAATGGAATGTCTGGAGGAGCAGCTCAGCTCATCTCTATTCTTATTGCTGCCTTCTCCAGTCCCTGCCTATGAACTGATGGGCAACTGCCATTTTTCCTTTTTCTCCAGCAGTGATGCTGGGTTTATGTGAGTGTGGACAAATCTCATCTCGCTGAGATTTGATCTGTTGCCTAAATCTGTGTAATAGCCTTTGCTGGACTTGGGAAATGCACGCAGTCATCTTGGCTTGTTTGTGCTGCAGGAGCATTGCAGAGGTGTGGAACCACAGCAGCTGCCCCTGCCCTGGGAGCAGGAGAGGACCGAGCTCTGCAACTGCCTGGGCCTGTCCCCCTCTTTAACCCACGAGCTGCCTTTCCAGCATTTATACCTAACTTTGACTCTCATGAGCAGTGCTTCTAACTGTTAAGGATACTGCTGGAAGCTACTTAAAGCAAAAATGTTACTATGTATTTTGTTGAAAAGGTGCTGTAAATAATTTTCATTAAACACTAATTCCTAGACAAAGGCAGACGTACTGTCTGTGTGTAAGAAGCTAATGCTTTTGGAAGGTACTGCTGTTCCTTGGAACCCAACACCAGTGTTAATGGAACTCAATCACAGTTTGTTTTGAAACTCTAATAGTCTCTATTAAGCACATCGTTGCTCCTTGGTTGTTAAGCAAATGACTTAACTTCTTCAAACCCTTGTCCAAAGTGCTTATGTCTTGTATTTTTGTATGTTGGAAAGAATCTTTCCTTAAAAGATGAAGTGTTTATTTAGTAAAATGTAATGTGGTTTTATGTCTATATGTTGTAAATCTGAGCAAATCATCTAAGTGTCTATCAGACAGACTTATGAGAACTTTAGTAAGTGCCTTGCTACTACTTTATTTTTTAAAGATTAATTTTCTTTTCATAACATTTTTCAGCACAGAATAGAAATAATTACAGGAATACTGTGGGCCTAAGGTAGAAAAATAAGTCAGCTGATGCAGAAGAGAAGAGGTTAAAGCTTTGGTTTGTTTTCATTTGTGTTTTTAATAAATAGAAGGACCTGTGTTTCACTGTTGTATCTGAAGTAGTTTATTATAGTAGGTACTACAATTCACATAGAGACTAGTGCAAGGAATTTGGTTGGACCATTAGCTGAGTAACAAATAGCACAATGTGGCAAATAGCACAGTATTTTACCTTTAATGACAGTCATTGGGAACTGCCTATTGACCTTTTATGTGAATCTCTTTCAGGCACCTTTTTGGGCATACCTCCTGGGTGCACTAGGACTTTTTATCTACCAGTCTCTGGATGCCATTGATGGGAAGCAAGCCAGAAGAACAAACAGTAGTTCTCCTCTAGGAGAACTCTTTGATCATGGTTGCGACTCTATTTCCACAGGTAGCCTTAACATACTGTTATCCTTCCTAGTTTTAAAAAAAGTTACCTGTTTTCAGGAGGAGCTGATTAATCACAGATTTGAAGTTAGAAAGAACCTCTGGAGATCATCCAGTCCAACACCCTGCTTAGAGCAGGGTCAGCATGGTTCCTTCTTTTAGGCTAACGTCAGCATCTCTTGGTCACTGCAGCCAAGGCAGCCCCTGACTTTTGCATCTCTGACCAGTATCGGGGAGGAGATACCAGGAGTACCTTTGGCAGGTGCGGGGTAACACGTGTTCTGCTCTTGCTGTACATCTATGTGTAGGGTGTTCTTTGAGCCAGCTAGGTTGTGAGCAGAGAATTCTGTAAGAGCACACTTGGAGGTTCTCCAAGTACATAGCCTGTGCTTTCCCATAGGGTACAGGTGATGCTTAATGAAGGACTTTAAGGACCTAAAAGACATGCAGAAGAAGGGAACACAACCACTGTAGGCTAGAAGGTGGGGGCCCTTGCTTGGAAGAAAAGGAATCCTGTTTTGGTCTCTCCTGCCAGGACTGTTCCTGAGGTTAGCTACTTAGTAAAGTATCAGTCATATGATTACTTTCTTATAGTGATGCAAAATGCCTTGTAATTATTTTTAAAATTTATTTATTTCTCTTAACTGCAAGCAAAGAGGTTATATGACTAACATGTTCATTTCTGCTTTTCAGTTTTTGTTGTCCTTGGATCCTGCATAGCAATCCGACTAGGAACAAATCCTGACTGGTTGTTTTTCTGTTGTTTTGTGGGACTGTTCATGTTCTATTCTGCTCACTGGCAGACATATGTATCAGGCATACTCAGGTTTGGAAAGTAAGTAGATATCTTTAGGAGTATATGTGGCTTAATGTCTGAGACTGACAGCTTCTTGATTGCCATTTCTTCTTAGATTTTTCCCTGCTCTCTCTTCCTCTTACCTTCTTCCTCATCTCCCTTCCAGCCTAGCAGACTTGTGTTTTACCTGGAAAGAACTTTAAAACTCTGCATAATGCTGAGTAGAGGACTTGCTCTTTTAGCAGCCGATTTTAGCTGTATATGCTTTGCTTGTGTTTGGCTCTTTTGTCTGCGGATTTGTTCTAGGAAGGGTACAAGCACCATGCAGGCTCAGGCCAGAGGGGGTCTTGCCTGCAGTGTGAACAAGTGCTCTGTGCAGGAGTAAGTTCAGAGTAAGCATCTACAGTACCTCCCTTTGTCATCTCCCAGCCACAAAACAGTTTCAGCCCAGGGGGCTCTGAACCACATGTGTTTTTAGAGGAATTCCCCTGCTAATGGGTTTCCCTTCCATAGACATAGAATGCTTTGGATTAGAAGGGACCATTAAAGGTCATCTAGTCCTGTAGTAAGCAGGGGGGCCTTCAACTAGATCAGGTGACCTGGAATGTTTCCAGGGGTGGGGCATCTACCACCTCTCTGGGCAACCTGTGCCAGTGTTTCACCACTCTCATTGTAAAAAAACTTCTTCCTTACACCTAGTCTAAATCTACCTGCTTTTAGTTTAAAGCCATTATCCCTTGTCCTGGCTCAGCAGGCCCTGTTAGGAAGTTTGTCCCCATCTTTCTTATAAGCCCCCTTTATGTATTAAAAGGCCACAATGAGGTCTTCCTGGAGCCTTCTCTTCTCCAGGCTGAACAACCCCAATACTCAGCCTGTCCTCATAGGAGAAGGACATCTTCAGTCTTCCTTCAAAGGAACTCTCTGTATCCACTGCCTCCTCTGATAAAGTTTCATAGAGCTATGGCAGTGCTTGAAGAATTACCCTAAGTTTATGTGGGGACTTTGCTTTTAATCTGGCTCATATTGGCTTTGTTGTCCTTTAGGTTTTCTTTTAGGTCACAGTCCTAGAGATTGCTGTGATGCTGTTCATGACCTGGTAGAAATTTCTTCTGTTCTCACTGTAGTGTAGGAGGAGGAGTCATGACATTCATGTAGAAGACAACAGTTGCAGTTGAACTGATAGCATGGGGATTGCTGTTTATTGTCCTGCTTAGCTCTGACCTGCAAGAAGCAGTTCAGCAAATGTGAGCATCCCTGGGCACGCAGGCTGGTGATCAGCTGTCCCAGCATACTGTCTGCATCAAAGGCAAGCTGTTCCTGTGGTAATGCTAAGAGCTGTTTTTTATTAGCTGCTGCTGCATTTTACCACACAAACTGTACCTCCTCTGCCCGCTGACCCATCCTACTTTTTTCAAAGGACAGCCTGTGCTGTGAATAAAAATAGATGCTTTAGAGTGGTGGCTCAAAACGGTGTAATTTCTGTATGTGACAGGCGGCTGCACTGAGGGGGAGTGGGCTGCATCATGAGCTTTGGGATTCTGCATCTGTGACTCCTTTTCTGTGCCTTTTGTTCGCGCATAAAATGTGAGAATGATTTACCTGCAACAGGAGGGCACCGAGACTCCTATACCACACAACATTTCTTCATTAAAAACCTAATAGCTTCTATGTACATGTAGTGATAGTGCATAGTACGAGCAGTTCGGGAAGGCCTGGCGTTCCATGCTAACTGTTTGATGTTAAATAGACACAACTTTTCTCCTAGATAATGTCTTTTTGTTTAGTGAAAACGGGTCAGTTTCTGATTTTGAGATTTTGTTTCTCTGAAGCACAGAGGTGACAGTCTGAAAGACAGCGTTAGTATATTGCTCTAAATATGACAGTACGTGATAGCATGGATAGCAGCTTTCACTGATGCTGTTCCTGAATGAGCAGCACTTGATTTTAGAAGTCAAATGACAGCTGAGAGGGTCAGGGTGCTGATGGCCAGGAAGGATCCAAGCAGCTGGGTCCTGTGCCACTGTCCGGTTATGCAGAATACACCCCTGTGCCTGATTGAAATCTCCAGACTCTGGTTTGGGCGGTGTTGCCACCAACAGTCTGAGCCTCTGTAAAATTAAGTACTAAATTTTGGCACGTGTAACAACTCAACTTTAAGTTCAAGCCTCCTCCTGCCACCAGCAACAGCAAATGCAGTACTGCTCAGAAGTGACGGTTTTAATGTCAGGAAGCGCAAGCTCGCACACGTGCTCTGGGCATGTGGGCGCTTCTGCATGGCGTAACTGACAGGTCCTGGGTGCAGCTGCAGCAGGGACTAGGCAGCTGCAACACTTCGTGCCTTGTAGGCAGGGAGACGCCCGCTCCCAGCACCACTGTCCCATTTCCCCCTGTCACTCGACTTCAAGCCACTTCATGAAACGGGGAGAAGATTCACAGCCTACACGAGGCTCACGAGCTGAACTAGCACCTCAGTGTATCATCTGATTGCAGCTTAAACTTCAGCTCTTCTAAGAGTCTGAGCCTTGCGATGAAACAACATTTTACCACTGTCTTTCCAATGAAAGAAGAGTTGAATGTTACTGTGATTATGAAGATCAGTTGAAGGTTTTCCATTAGCCAAGAGTTGATTCCTGCCTCCCTTTAAAACGACACTGTTTCCTATGCAAACCTTTCACGTGCTAAAGTAATGATACATACTGACTTTGGTCATAATGCCTTAAAGCAGCACATTTATCCTAACAAAGAAACACTGTATTTTAAACATTCATTGTTACTGTTTGCTGGTAAATTCAGTACAAAGATCAGGTACCTGTCTCAAGACCTTTGGTAGCATAAAAGGTAGCTTAAATGTGCACCCTTTCTTTATTTTACAACTTTATTAAGATTATTTGGCTTCTTTTAATATTTTTTTTTTCCTCATGAGCCCTCACTCCACTATTTTTATATATTTAGGGCTACTCAAAACATTTAATCAATAAAATACAGTAACAGAGAGTTGGCTGTCTTGTCTGAGAACAAAAAACATGGAATACAGAACCTAGAGTTTGGAGGGCATACAGGGTCGTCTCTTTATAAAATGTTTTTATGGGAAAAAGCAAGATATCAATTTTATGTCCTCTGAAACAGGGCAAATGCTTAGCTATCCACTGCCTCAGTCCCCAGAATACTGCCCTTAATGTTTTCCAGGCTGTATCTGTCAAGTTTTCGTGGTATGACGGATTAAAGAAATTCTTTCTGTCCCAGCTTGCTCTTTACCATCCGTGTTTTTGTATGATATGCTTTTAATGGAAATGTTTGATTGCATTTACTGTGAGCCTGACTTAAACTTTGATTTGATACTTATAGATCAACAAGTCTGTAAATTTACACAGAATTCTCAAATAGTTCGCAATGTATTCATTAAAGATTTTTCCCCTATTAAAAGAACATGTAGCTTGCTCTAGATAAGGGGTATAGCTTAGACAAAGATGTATGCCTCCATTTACAGTACCTTTCTCAGACCAGGAAAATCATAACCTACATACATTGATGTAGTTTCAAGTCTTTATAAGGACAAAATATAAAGTCACTGCCTTTTTTTTTTTTTTAATTTGCCCTCTGCTGCCTTACACTAACAGCAGAAGGATCTTTTCTTTAACTAAATCTCCCTGTTTTCCCTTCATAGAGTTGATGTAACTGAAGTTCAGATAGCCATAACAGCGCTGCTCTTGATCTCTGCATACGGTGGGACAGCAGTGTGGGAGTACAAGGTGAGCGTGTTCCTGAGTGTGCCGAGTTCCTGCCGAGTATTCGGTTCCTCGTACAGATCCCATGGCACTGGAAGCTATCCTGCCCAAGTACCATCAACACCTACTAGTTGTCTAATGTTCTGTTCTGGATTATTGCACAAATGTAGGTTATTTTTATGTTCTAATTACCTTTGTGTAATGGTGTGACTTAACGTGCACAAATTTAGAGCTACATGGAGGAAAAAAGACCCCATCTGCCATGTATAAACTTCTGATCTGGGACTAATACTCTGCAGATACTTAAGTTTTAACAAATAGGTTTTGTCCTAGTTTTATTTATTTCTTTTGTGTATTTCATTGTAAGACAAACATTTTTGTTGAGCTAAATGATTTATAGGATGTTTTATTTCAAAATTTAAAGATTCAGTGCTTTAATCTGCCAAAACCATGGGGGTTTGGCTGAGGAATCTGTATTTACGTGCTGATGGAGAGGTACTGGTTTTTAATAGTTATGGCAGAGCCAATGTAAATGTGAATAACTATATTTAAAAAATTGTTTTCTGTCCAAAAGCATTTCCCTATCTCTGGCTTTTATTCTGATTCTTAGAGGTGCACTTTAGTGGACAGGATCAAAAGTGTATTAGACTGTCTTCACCCTTTCTAGGGTCTCCACTCAGACATGTATAGTTCTGCTCCGTTACAGTATGTGGAAGAGCTGAAACCATTCCGTGCTATTGAGAATGAATGCATATTAATCAAAATATAAACCACCAAGTAATTCAAAATAATTCATGAGTTTGCTCAGCAATTAAGAAATGTTTAGCTGAACCTTGTTTCCTCTCCCCATCCTGCAAGATGCTTTTATAGTCAATTTTCAAACAGATTATTTTGATCTTGGAAAATAAAGTCTAATGCACCTACTTTAATTATGATTGTTTTTCTACAGTATTAATGTGCGTTACTTTTGCTGTATCTCAAAACAATCTATATTCAAAAATACAGTCAATGGTTTCAGTTTATTACTACTTTTTTTTTTTTTTTTTTAAATCCCCTGCAGCCTTTGGAAGTTTTCTTGAAATGGCAATAGGTTCTGAAAGGTAACTGTTTATTAAAATTTGTGTCTGGAGACTATTCTAAGTGCAAAGATACAGCATACAAATAACATGTGCCACAACACAAAACAGGCAGATGGTGTTTGTGTTTCCTGTGGCTCCCTGCTGTGATACCCAGTGTAATAGAAAGAACTGTCCTGCTCCCCCTTCCCATGCTGTGGTGGTGCAGCAGTCTGTGTCAAGTTTTTGCCTCAATAGTAAAAATATTTGAAGGACATTGTAAGGACAAACAGTAAGACTGAGGTGAATTTCCAGACCAAAACTTACGCAATCAAATGTCAAGGTCAAACATTAGAAATTTATTGTGCCTTTAAGTAAGGAAAGAAATTCCAAACACTGGCGTCCTGAGCTTGTTCCCAGGAAAGTGAAAGTTCAAATAAAACAATTGATTAGTAGGCATCAGTAGCTTTTTTTTTATCCACTTTTTAAAAAAAGGTGTTATCCTTAACTTTCAATGTCTTTCTCTTCTTTCTCCTGCTAAGGTCCCTTTGGTGGGTTTAGAACTGAAGTTCTTTGTGGTTTTTGGCATACTGTGTGGAACAGCACTTTCTTTTTTCAATTACTTCCGTGTCATCTTTGGTGGAGGGGTTGGAAAGAATGGATCTACAATAGCAGTAAGTTGCTTTAAGGTTCTGAATGAGGTTTGAATAATTTATGCCCATAATTTATTGCATTTCAGATGATCATAAGGGTTTTACCTGTTGTAAGCTTGTCTGCTTAAACACTTAAAGTGTTGGGTGGCTGAAGCAAAGACTTCATTATCTGCCCTCTCTGCCTGTTACTGGATGTCTGCTGTTGCAATGAACTGTCTTGAAAAATTGAACATTTGTTACTGTTATTGGCATAATGCTAACAGACCTTCCCTGAGCTTTGACAACACAGGTTTTGTTTAATGGCATTTGCTGTATGTAAAAGACCTTACTGTGTGAGTGAAGCCTGAGATGAATTTTCTGTCAATTTGTATTTCAGGGAACGAGTGTTCTTTCACCAGCCCTGCACATTGGACTACTTATCACACTGGCCATTATGATCTATAAGAAGTCTACAACTCAGCTGTTTGAAAAGCATTCTTGCCTGTACGTCTTGACATTTGGATTAGTCAATGCTAAAATCTCACAGAAGCTGGTGGTAAGGAATCTTGTTTCAGTCCTAAACCTCCTAAAACTAAACTGGCTCTTGGCCTAACCCTTGCTGGATCCGTGAGCACTGTGCAAGTTCTCCTGGTCTGCTCTGCCACTGACTGTAGTGCCAGTTTCATTGTGACCCAGACACTGAACTAGACTCAGGCTCCTGCAGAGACATTGTAGATGGCACATGCAAACACATACTTCCTGTTCCATGTGTTAGTTAGAACTTCCAGCTTTAACTTATGCCTACAAACAAAATACTGCCTGCCTTTAACATCATAAGTGTGATCCCTCAAGCCTTGCTAACAGTGCTATGACTTCTGATTTAATTATCTAAAATAGTTTAATAATTAAAATGAACAGATAGATTTGTCTATCTTTTTTTTGTAATTAAAACCCTCATCAATGGATTGAAAAAAAAAAATCTGCTTTACTATACATATTTGCTAACAGTAATCCAGCCAACTGCTTCAGTGTGGTGTTTTTTTTTCTGGCATGACATTTTTCAAGCACTGGAAAAGAGCTATTCTACAGACTTTCTTGCTAAACAGGAGTTCACCTAGTGAGCTACTGACTTGGTTCAAGAGAGACAATGCTGATAAGGAGACCAAGCCTTAGGACTGAACTTGAGGCAGTTCATCTAGTGTTAAGAGTGTTAAGCCCTTTGGTTCCCTTGCTCATTCAGAGGATCCCTGAATCCTCATAACCAGCAGCCATCACTGTGTGTTTGTCAGCTCACTCATGGTTTGCTCAGAAGTGTCCATGTTTCCCTTGATGTTTTATGTGCAGCTTTGAGGATAGGCTGCTCCAGGGACAAATCTGTGCAGGTAGTGTGGAAAAGATTTTGTGGGTTTAGCTCTCACACTCTTGTGATACCCTTTCAGGAGGCCTTGTCCTTCAGGCACCCCAGAGTGAGGAAACTGCAGTAAAAACTTGGTGTGACCAGCTGGGAGGGCCAGTAGAGACATGAGCCAAGGTGTCGTGCAGGTTTTGTTTGTGCCAGAGCTGCTCCGTGGGCTCTAACCCTGTGTAGGTGTTGCACGTCGTGCCAGATGGGAGCCAGGAACTGCTCCCTGCCACAGATCCCCTTAGCAGGACAGATGCATCCGTAGCTGGCTTGGAGTGGAGGCCTCTGTCGGCTCCCAGCTGTGTGCAAGCCTGTGTGGTTTGTCTGGCCTGAAACCCTCACAGGCTTCTCTGTGAATTCTGCTGTTCAGCATGATTTATGCTCTGCTAAGAGACCGCTTTGCTCACTGGAACCAGTCGGTACTTTAATCCTCGTTGCCAAGTATCCAGGAGCAAGGAATGCCAGGTTGATTTCTTATGGCAAACTTGGCACTTAGACTCATTTTCTTCTGCCATTTTTGAGCTTCCTGGTGTCCTTTATTAGGTCCCTAGCTTCTTACACAGAACTTTCTTCTGCCTCTCAATTAAAGGTGACCTTAAGTTGTCTCTTAAGAATGGTAAATATGGAAGACAAGTTTTGTCACTTAAGCAAAAGCCTAATTTCTAGTTAGCTTTTGACTAAGTAAGGCCAATGTTTTCAAGTTAGACTTGTAAACAACATTGCAAGTGAATAGTATTCATTTTCAGTCATACACTTGCTCACTCCTGCCCTGCAAATGCAGCATCAAAAAAACAGAGTGGGGAACCTCTGCAAACAGCTAAAATGCACTGCTATAGGTGTAACATTCTGCAAAATAAGAGTGAAGGACATCTCTAAATTTCTTAAAAAAACCCAAACCAACTGATGATCCAAACAGATGTAATCACTGATTAAAGAGCTATTTATTGACTGAACCACCTGGAAGGAGGTTACTTGGTCCTTGGGAAGGAAGGTGTCAGGGAGCAGCAGGCCCTGAAGTATTTGTGAAGCGCTGGGTTTGCCTGCTGATTTCTCTGTGAGAATGGGAGGCAGCCTGCTGTCGCTGGGTAAGGAGGCCGAGCCCATCCCTGACTAAGGTGGAGACTTTCTGGTGGTTATATTGACCTTGCAGTGGTGTGGTTTGTTGTTTTTTCCTCCCTGCCCTCTTAGGTGGCTCACATGACAAAAAGTGAAATCTGTCTTCAGGAGACTGCATTTATCGGGCCAGGACTTCTGTTTTTGGACCAGTACTTCGACAGTTTCATTGATGAATATATTGTTCTATGGATAGCGCTGGTAAGCATGTTGCCTTATGCTTTTCATTTGGAGCGTACTTAAAGGAGTGGATTTGGAACTGTCCCTGTCGTTCTGCTCTGCCATTTCTGACTTGCTCAGATTTCAACTGTCACTGTAGAGGGCATGCCAGGATGCCATGTAAACATTTATTTTTGGGAGCTGACTGGCTCACTTGCCTTGGAACAGAGATGTGAAAGTAAATTTACAGCTCTCTCTTGTAATTAATGCTTTAGTTCAGGTGATTTGTTTAACATTATCCTGCTAACTGCAGGCTGACAACCTTTGCTTATCAGACTTTCTAAGTATTTAATGCTGTTTGGGTTTGTGTGGGTTTTTTTCCTAAAGTAGACCACTCTATATGTTAAAATGCTTGCTTGACTTGTCATTTGGATAGATTGATTAAAATATAGATGAATTTATAGTAGGGACAATTTTTTTAAAATATAACTTTTTTAACTTGTTCTGTTTTGTTCTTTTGAAGTTCATATCCTTGTTTGATATGCTGAGATATTCCACTGGTGTATGCCTACAGATTGCTGCTCATCTTCATATACATGTCTTCAGAATTTCATCTCATCAAGCTCCTGAACAGGTTCAAAACCATAACGACTGATTAAATAGGTCAAGGTCAAGAGAAGAAGCAGTCAGGGGAATGGTGAATGAAGCAGCCTCTATTTTGGGGGGGGGAGGGAGACAGATTAAGGCTTTCAAGCAAATAGTGCTATGAGAAAGCTCACTGTACCCCAGACACCAGCAGATGTTAGAATTACTGAAGTCCTGCGATTCTATTGTGATTAGTTCTTTTGAACCAGGATGTATTTCCCCCTGTGTTCTAGACATTGCAGCTGTTACTTCACACCATGAATGCCACATTTGATACTTTTGCCATGTCCTGTTAGGTAACCTTAATTCTGTACTTCTGGTCTGGCCAACGTAGATTACAAACCAAGGTGCTACCAGCCAGAATACAAAGAGCAATCTCACTTTTCCTTAGGCCAAGTGACTAATCTTTTAGCATTAGTTTCTGAAGCCGCCTTGGAACTGCTGTGAAGTGGTGGTCAGAGGTATCAGTGACTACAGTACTGCACTTTTAGGACCGTTCCCATGAGGCACCCACAAGGTAAAACTACGTGTTGGCCTCTGTTCTGGCATTTCTATAGAACAGGCTGCGGGATCGGTAGGGGGAAGGAGGCACAGCTCAGGAAATTGTCTTCTATTTCACAATAATGTTGATGAGTGCCTTTAGGATTCATGCGTTCTCTAGTATCTAAGGACATAACCTACTGTTAATAAATACAGATGTAGCTTGTATTTTCTTTCAAGGCCAGTTTCTAGTTTTTTGGTCATAATAAGGTTTGCCTCATTGTACCCCATCATTATCAAGACTATAGGGAGTTGTGTACTTGGAGGCATCTACCCTAATTTGTATCTATCTGTGAAGCTATACGAGTGAATGACAGAGTTCATTGATAAATTTACATGACTGTGACAACGCGACCCATGCACACATCATTCTCTGAAGGGTGTTTGCTATCACTGTGTTCATCTACTTTATAATCTGTCTACTTTGTCTTGTAGCTGTCACCGTACTTTATCTGAACAAAACTCCACCTAATTAAACCCTCATGTATAGTGAAGGTCTCCAAAAGAGAAAGTCAGGCCTGCTATTACCCTTCCTCTTTCTCCAAGAACAGACCCAGTGGCTAACATCATGTGCCTAGCTAAAGAGCTGTTGTTCCCATTAAAGAAAGCTGAATAAAAGTAGCTTATTATCTGTATGAGCAAATTGTGACTTGTACACAAACCCTGGAAGCTTAAGCTCATTTTACAAGGTACTAGTTGAATATGATTTTTGTAAACAGCTGTTGAATGTGTCTGTTACCACTTGTGGCTGCTGAGTTGTAGTTGAGCTGTGAGTTTATAAAGTCCTTCCTGAACTGTCCAATAAAGAACACTATGGTTTGTTCCCAAAAATATTCCTACTGCAGCTTCCTAGCTGCACATTAACTCAAATGTTTGAGAAACTTTTAAAGTGGTGTACTGTCTGCTAAATTTGGGGAGAGTAAAATGCTATCTGCCACACTCCTGCCTAAGAAGGATATCCTGATACACTTGGGGGAAAACTCTTCAACAGCTGCTGCCAAAGGACCAGTGCTCCAAGTGACTAGTATCAATTCTGGATGAATTCTACTGCTCCTGCTTGAGACTGGGAAAGACACAGCATCTTACATGTAAACTTAGCCTGAACCTAGGCCCTGGGCACAGAGGCCAGAGCCCATTTCAGTTTGTCTGAATACTGTAAACAAACTTCACACCTGATGAAAAGGCAGGCAGCTGTTTTAGAGAGAAGATTTGGTTCCTCGGAATGCTCAAAAATGTGTCATGTATCAGAAGGCAGAAGTAGTTCTAAGGATATTCTTGAGGTATGTGGCTGATAGGAAACTAATGCAGAAATCAGTCAGAAAACCAGAGACGTGAGGCAATACTAACAAATAAAACCAGAAACATGAGGCAATACTAGCAAATAACCTAGTCTTGAAGCTAGGAAGGAAAAACTATTTCATAGCATCACCTGGTCATCCTTAAAGGGCTGAGACTTGGCAGCACCGTGACAAACAAGTGTAGTTACCTGCTACCCACCAGAGGCCCCTGTTGCCTCACAGGTTCTAGCAAGGTAACTTGTGTGTTTGATCCTTCTCGGAGTCCTAGCAGACACCAAACAAAAAGAGTTCCCAGCCAGCTGCTTGTTCAACTTCAGTTGCAGCCTAATAGCTGAAGTTTCTGGAGTAAGCTGTTTCCCAGAGCTGGGGAACCATCATCACATGACTTGATTCTGAATTAAAAATGCTAGTAAGCTGAGAAGAAGCATCTATATGGACTGGTTTTGAAATCCATTGTTATGAAAACATCACATTTTTGTGTGTGGGTTTGTATATGTTTTTTGTTTTACCTATTACTGTATTAAATCTAAACATTAAATTTGTTAGGAAAAAGTGGATGTTCAGGCGTAATGGTTTTCTGTAAAAACAAACCATGCAAGCTTAGGTGATTGTTTAATTTATACTAATTTACTGTAATGAGATACATGAAAGAGAAATGCTTTATCCTTATGAACTCAGGCCTCCCTAAATTGCCAGTCATTTGGAATTGCCAAAAGTAATACTCCATTTTAAAGGCTTGTAATAACTTGTACTAAGTACATGAGCTAGTTTTCTTCTAGCAGTAGTTCTACAAGAGCTATATACGTAGCTCTCATATACTATACACAAAATGCACAATGCTTAATGATGCTTACTTGAGCAGATGTCATCTAAAGCTGTGATACTCAGCCCATCATTCAACTAAAGAAACCTTTTTGGACAAATTATAGCAGTTCAGAAATCTCTTAGTAGTGCGAGGATCTTACACTGCCCTGCCTAACGAAAGAGTTAACAAAACTTACTGCAGTTTACCATAAAACGCATCATTAAACAGTGGCACGTGAGCCAGGTCTTACCCTGTGAACTTCAGTGACTGCTGGTGTGTCAGCAGATGAAATCTTGGAACTGTGAAAATCTTAAAGTCTGCAGCTTGTGAAAAATGCTTCCATTTGCACCCTCTACCTAAAAGCCTGAAGTTGTGATGTCAGATTTGGGTAACACATTTTTCATTAATTCTGGTCATTGTCACAGTTTGGCATTACAAAAAGAGAAACGATTCGCACAGTCCAATACTACTGAAAGCAAGTATTAAGTAGTTGAAGATTAACGGGACAGACAGTGAATGGTTTGGGGTCCATCCATCCCCTCCAAGTAATACATTTATTAATATATATTCTTACGACAAGATTAGAACAATCCATGAAAAGATGAATCAATTAATAGGAACTTTAAAACATTTTAATCGTAACATCCTTCTCTACGGCTAATGCCTATACTTGTATCGTGTTGCTTAGGTACAAGTTGTTTCTCCACTGAGCCATCAGAATAACATGGACTGAAGAGACTTGCGAACAGTTGCCATCTCCTGCTGTTGCTGTCACAAGAAAAGGAGATAATACTGAACAAATGCCATACCAATATGATTGCTTTGAGCTAATGAAATGAATGCCAAATGACTTTTTTACAGAATATTCTATTTTTGCATTTAACTAACTTCTTCACAGATCTGATACTTACGGTGTCCATCATAATCTTCTTCTGCAACATGGCCATTTCTTTGCGAAGTTCACTTTGTGCACCAGCTAGAAGATTTTCATTGTTCTTCTCCAGCTCTTCAATGCTCTGAAGTTAAACATAACCTTAATTCAGAACTGTTCAATGTCAAAAAGTTATTTTAAACAAACCGTTTTTCCGGCTACAGCGTAACTTTTACAGCCCCAGTGGTCACTGATAATTGATGAGTTTCATCACAGACTTGACAGACAAATCATAGAGGACTTTGTGCTCCAGTCTGCATCCCTGTTCAAAGAATATGGGCCGTGTGAAGGAAACTCTGTCCTCCACTCAGCATCTGAGAGGTCTCAGCTAGTTATCCTGCATTTCAGTCTACGAGAGAAGATTGAACAGGCACGCCAGGAATGACAGGGGTTTAATATTATAACAGCCTTGGAGAATGAGGGAAGGGCTGTAAAACTCTTTTAAGTTTCCTTCTCTTGGCACACTTCTCCCCACCTAAGCCAAGTAAAGATCACTGGTTATCCTCCCTTCTGTCCACAGTTATGCCCAACTCTGTATGTGTGTAGATGCACATTCTTTGTATTTAGTTAAGCTTATCTGAGGCTTGATTCCTACCTTTTGATCAACTTCGAGGAGAAAAATCAAAGTAATACTTGACCTTCTGTTCAGCTTTTCATCTTTGATGATAACTTTTGCATTTTGTAACTTTTAATAATAGCTGTAATATCCTCTGTAAATTTTGACTATCTTAAACTAATTTGAGTTGCTTTATTTCAGATTTATTTTCTTAAAAAAAATAATACTGGACTTGAAAAGAACATCCAAATGTGTCATAACTAACTGAAATTTCAAAAAGGGACCAATTATGAAATGACTTGAACAGCAATTAAGGTTTGTCAGAAGCTGACAGACTTCAAGCTGCCTCATGTACCAGTATATTCAGGGGGCCACACAGCTGGAAAGCAGCTTGGCAGGAGAGGATATAGGGGTCCTGGTGGACACCCAAGTTGACCATGAGCCATCAGTGTGCCCTTGGAGCAGAGGTGGCTACAGGTCTCCTAGGCTGCATTAGGAGAAGTGCTGCAGCAGGGTGATGATCTCTCCTCTCCACTCAGTGCTGGTGAGGCCACACCTGCAATGCTGTGTCCAGTTTGAGGCCCCTCAGTGCAAGGGACATGCGGACATCCTGGATGGAGTCTAGTGAAGGGCTACAAAGGTGATTAAGGGTCTGAAGCATCTCTTTTATGAGCAAAGGCTCAGAGAGCTGGGACTGTTTAACCTAAGGAAGAGTATCTCATCCATGTATGTAAATATCTGAAGGGAGGACAACAAAGAACACAGAGGAAGGCTCTTCTCAGCTGGGCCTGTTCAGCCTGGAGAAGAGAAAGCTCAGGGGGGATCTTCTCTATACACATAAATATCTGAGGGCAGGAGGGTGCAAAGAAGACTGAGCCAGGATCTTGAGATGCCCTGTGACAGGGCCAGAGGCAATGGGCACAAATTGAAAACACAGGAGGTTCCCTCTGAACAGCAGGAGACACTTTTTTTACTGTGAGGGTGACTGAGTGCTGGCTGCCCAGAAAGGCTGTGGAGTCTCCATCCTTGGAGATACTCAAAAGCCATCTGGATGTTAAGTCCTGGGCAACTGACTCCAGGTAGCCCTGCTGTACCAGACAACCTCCACAGGTCCCTTCCAACCCCAGCCCTTCGGCGATCCTGTGGTATTGTGCCTCTGCATTCATTACAAACCCAACTGTTCAGGTACTTTCATTTTTCTCACAGTTTCATTTTTTAATAGCTTAGAAAAATAATGAGGGAAGGATATTCTGGGAGAAAAGTATTTTGTTTCTCTAGTGTAAAATGACAGGGAAAAACTTTTTTTTACCAGAAAGTAAAAAAATTCAGTAGTTGTACCCATAATTATTTGTTTGCAGTCTAGTATGTTAGCTACATTGTTAAAAAACAAAACACACCACAGTTGATCAGTATGAATCATGTGTTTAAAATACATTAGCTCTGTAAATACTGTGAAGGAAAAAAAAAGGTGTTTGTAGGGACTCCCAGCAAATACAAAAATTATGCACAAAGCAAGAAGGCAGTTACACAGGACTGATGACATAAGCATCCAGCTGGGCCTGTTTTCACCAGAAATCATTATTGCCATCAGATTCTTCCTGTTGACATTTAGGTGAATACTCACCTTTGCTACCAGGTTATAGAAAGGAAAACCCTTTCTGATGGATGTTGCTTTTGAAGAGATGAAGGGAGTTCTAACTGGTCAATTTTAAGGGAATTATAATTTGTTTTCTTTAGGGGTTACTTTGGTTACATGAAGCAGCGATAGCTAGAAAGGTTAAGGACAAAAAAAAATTATTACCTAATTCTCATTCTGGGGGATGCACCTGCTGGCAGCAATAAAAGCTGGAAATTGCTGCCTAAGATGTATTTTTAATAGATGATGAAAATCTAAGAGAATAATTAAGACAAAATCCTGATGGTTTAACTGACCTATATAACCTTTAAATTGGTACGAAACCATATTCTGTTTAGAAAGTGTGCTTTGAGGGTTATGGCTAAATATTTGAAAGAGATGAGCCAATCAGATCCCTGTGAAAACAATATTTAACTGCTAGATACAATGTGCATATGTGTACAGAGAGAACAAGGCATGTGCTTAAATAAGGGAAAGATACTAACATGGATATTCATGCAAGGCTGCTGTTTTCCATACATGAATCTTGAAGATCTGTACTTCAAAAACGCTGAATTAATACAGGTTTCTTAAGTGATATAAGGATCAGCTGCATTCCAAGAAAAAAATCTACTGTACCTTCAAGAATTGCTCATAGAGTTTCTTAACCGTTTTCAGTCTCTGACTTTGAACTATTCTTGCCTGTTGAAAAACTTTTTGCTGCTGGCGAAACAGATTCTGAAGCAGAAGCAAAAGAAAAATATAAATGCATTAGTTAACCAAAAGTGTTTGGGCAGCAACGCTACTTTCGTTTACCAGAATCAGAAAATCTGGGTCATGTAACATAGACCTCTGCCTGGAGAGTTATCCTTGTTCTTTCTAATGAAAGAATGACTGGAGAGTGGATTTAGCCCTGAGTCACCTCCCGAGGTCCCTCCAACCTGAGCTATCCCTATGGGATCCTATAAGGATTGCTGTCCCGTGCAGTCCTCAAGGGTGCCAAAGAGAAATGTGCTGGGTAGGGAAAAGCAAAACTTCCAAATGTGTGGAGAATACAAATGCAGCAACATCGTGTGATTATGTTTCATTGTGTAGCCCCTATGCCCTTTCAGTGGTCAAGTTCTCATACATATATTATATGCAGGCATATTTTTATGCAATGGATGCTAAAAAACAACTACTTTCCTCTACTCTTTGTTCCCTAAATGCAAAGACTATGGATGCAGAGCAACAGCACACATCTTTGTTCTCCATAAATGGTCTTGGCTTTTCTCAAGCCATATGCTGGCTTAGGGCATCACTTCATTGCCATTTATAAATGCACCCCTCATCACTTTAAAATGCATTCCAAAACTTAAACATCTACAGTTTAAAAAAAAAAAACAAAACCAAACCAAAACACCCAAACGTATTTGGTGGCTCTAAATCAAAAGGAAAACAATCCTATGTGTGGTTAAACTACATAAAGTGTTTTTACATTTCTTGAGTGTCTGAACAACAATATTCCCTTCCTGTGAAAATACCATGAAACTCATGCTGTGCTGGAAACCCACCGACAGTTTTTCTTCCTGCTCCTCTGCTTTCTGCACATCTACATCCCATTGCTGAAACAAAGTCAGGAACTGCTGGGAGAACTCATGGTTGAGCTTCTGCCTATAAACAGACACTAGCATTAAGTGTGACAGATGCTACAAAGAATGACAAGGAAAGCTAAGGTTCAACACACATGCAGCAGAATAAAAGGAGCTGGCATAGATAAAGAAACAGGCTGGTTTGGCATCTGGCCCTAAATGAACACTGTACGCTGTGAAAAACAGAACACACGTACGTACATGCACACACCCCCTTTCTGAGTGAATGTGGATCACATACTACACCTAAGGAGACGGCACTCATATACAAGACTCAGGTTAAAATAAAAATAAAGCAACTTTTGTTCCTAACGGTGTCAAGGTTTCTGAGATTTGCTATGATTTTCTAACCCAACTACAGATCCTGGCTTTTACACACGGCATTTATAATGAAAAAATTATTAGCTCATTCATTAGTACATATTTGAGTTTCTGTACATAAACTTAAATGTTGTCGATGCAAGTTTAAAATATACATACTTTTAATATATATATAAAATATATATGTTGTTTGTTTTTTTTTTTTTTCTCAACATGAGCCAGCAGTGCACTCATGCAGCTCACAAGGCCAGCTGTACCCAGGGGTGCATCAAGAGAGGTGTGACTCTGCTCTGGGGAGACCCCACCTCGGATACCGCGTCCGGTTCTGGTGTCCCCACCGTAAAAGGGACATAGATCTGTTGGAACGAGTCCAGAGGAGGGTCTGAAAGACCATCCAGGGGCTGGAGCATCTCTGCTATGAGGACAGGCTGAGGGCACTGGGACTGTTCAGCCTGGAGAAGAGAAGACTCCAGGGGGACTTTATAACTGCCACCCAATACCTGAAGGGAACCTACAGGAAGGCTGGAGAGGGACTTTTCACAAGAGTGTCCAGCGACAGGACAAGGGGAAATGGCTTTAAACAGAAGGAGAGTAGGTTTAGGTTAGATCTTAGGAAGTTCTTCAGTAAGAGTGTGGTGAGACTCTGGAATAGATTGCCCAGAGAGGCTGGGGATGCCCCCTCCCTGCAGGTGTTCAAGGCCAGGCTGGACGAGGCCTTGAGGAGCCTGGTCCAGTTAAGAGGTAACCCTGCCCGTGGCAGGGGGGTGGGATTAGATGATCTTTAGAGTCCCTTCCAACCTTAAGCCACTCTATGATTCTATGATACATATCTAAAAACACCAAGACAGTTACAAGTGGCTGCAAAGTGGCAGAAAGGGACCTATGGACACTGATTGACAGCTCTCTAAATATTAGATGTGCTCAGGTGGCCAAGGCGGCCAATGGCATCCTGGCTTGTATCAGAAACAGTGTGGCCAGCTGGAGGAGGGAAAGAATCATTCCCCTGCACTCGGCACTGATGAAGCCACACCTCAAGATGCTGAGGTGCTGGAGCTAGTCCAAAGGAGGGCAATGAAGCTGGTGAAGGGCCTAGAGAACAAGCCTTATGAAAAGCAGCCAAGGGAACTGGGGTTGTTTAGCTTGGAGAAAAAGGAACCTCAGGGGAGACCTTCTTGCTCTCTACAACTGCCTGAAAAGATGATGTAGTGAGGTGGGTGCCAGTCTCTTCTCCCAAGTAGAAAGTGACAGGACAAGAAGATATGGCCTCAAGTTGTGCCAGGGGAGGTTTTACACTGGATACTGGGAAAAAGTTTTTCACAGAAAGGATTGTCAAGCCATGGAACAGGCTGCCCAGGGAAGTGATTGAATTGCCATCCCTGGACATGTTTACAAGCCATGCAGATATGCTCCTTAGAGACACAGTTTAGCCATGGACTTGGCAGAGTTAGGTTGATGGTTGGACCTGATGGTCTTGGCGGTCTTTTCCAACCTAAATGATTCTATGATTCCAAGTTTTGCCGACTTACAGTTTTCAGCTGTATAACTTTTCAGTTTGCCCTGCCTGTAGTACCAGATGTAGTAATTAAATGTGCCTTAGAAGGCAAGAAGAATATTATTTAGGGTAAAAAATTACAGGGTGAAAATGAAAATTATTTTCTTTCTTAACCAGAGTGGTATCAAATTGTACTGAACTTTTTCCAGTTTTCATGTAGAAACAGGAAATTCCAACTGAAGTGGAAAAAATAAAAACACTGTTTTAAAAGACAAAAAATAACATCAAGGATCATATTCTATAAAGACAGGGCAAAAGTAAAACCAGCTCTTTAAGGTACCTCACTCTCCAAACGCCAATTCTTAAGTTTCTCCATTCAAAAGAGAAAGCACTATGCTAAACTATTACTGTCAATTTGACCAAGCAGACAACTGGAGGCAGCAAAAACAGAGGACCTGAGCAGATATTTAGCTAGTAGATACACTACTTGCTACTTAACTGCCAGAAGAGGGGCCAGCTGTCTATAATGTGTCACAAAAGGGAATGTGATTTCACAGGTCTGAAAAACAAGGGTAAATGTTACCTTTCCTCTTGCTGTGTTTTCCAAATATGTTCTATCTTCTGGTGACTGGTTTTGAGTGAGGCTTTTGTATACATTTCTAATCTCTTCCTCTTCGCTAAAAGAGCCTTGTTAATGTCAGCTAAAAATCAAAGAATATTTAGAAATCAGGCACAGTGAGATACATTGTACCTTTTATAAAAATGCTGATGAGCTAATGCATCGGAGAAGCAAATGAGGCATGTTCTACTGAGATGAAGCTCATGTGGTCCAGCCTCCTGGCTGTTGTGTCTGATGTCCCTTAACCTGCTGTGGGCACTGGTGTGAGTGCAGCTTCCCTGAGCCCCCCATGCACCTGAACCAACACCTGGCCACTGCAGGTGCAACTGCTTGTTGCCCAGCCCTACCAACTACTCCAGCATCTGCTTCAAGCCCCACCTCTCTCAGGGGCCAGACCAAACAAGACCTACCGTGATGGGACTTGTCTTGAGCTTCTTTCCCTCTCTGGGCAGCACAGTGGGAACGGTGTCAGACTGGCTCTGAGCAGACATAGACAGCGAAGTGAAACTGTCCATCAGCCTGAGCTCAGGGTTGGGGCAGTACTTCCATGACATATATTTAAATCAGTTCCTTACACACAGTTCCCATGTGTTCCCCTCCTGAGTACTATGGTCCAACATGCCCTTCTAATAAACCATCCATAGAAGAAGCACACGGAACACTAGAAGCACTATCCCATCTGCTCACACTGCTTATCTTCAAACGTTGTATTTGGACACCTCACAGTCTACACGTAAATTCTCCATTCAAAGGGAGAGAGACCTTCCACAAACCTGACCCCATACAGACATCTCACACTTTTCTCTAGCACCTAATGATGTTTCAGTAGCACCATCAAAATCCTCATTAGTTTTGCTGCATGACTGCAGTGCCAGCTTGGTTTTCCAGACCTTCAAGGAATTTAGTTATGCTGACACTTTAATATTCTTTTTTTTTTTCCTAGAAAAACCACGCTTGTTTCAGAGTAATACTCAAATTACTTTGATTTTAGAATTAAAGGCAGTATGTGATGACTATTGCTGTGAACACACCAAGTGAATGAATGACAAACTATTGCTTATAAATTGGAGATACTTAACACTTTTTTAAGAAGTATTCAGGTTAATATAAATTAGTATGTTTGTTTCGGTTTAATTTACATCTGCAGATTTAACAAACAAATCACACCTTGAGGTTAATACAGCAATTTCTTTTCCTTCTCACTGTAGATTCCAGGAAACATCTGTCAAATCTCTCTCTAATTTACTGAGGCACCCGCCCCTGCTAATGTAAACCCTATTATTTTGGAGCTGACAGCATCCTCTTTCTGATCCATTCATTTTCCTTCCTTCCATCCTGTTTTTGAGTCTTCAATAACAAGCAATCCCAGCTTTTTAACACTGAAATCCTCCTCCTATCTAGCCTGCTAGATTTACAATTTGAGTATGTACTTAACAGCAGCTCATGGATTAATTAATGGATTAAGGAATTCCTTGAACACCTCCTTGACTTTAAGATTTCCATGCAAATAATAACCATGTACAGCTTCTTCTTCGACAAACAATGGAATTATTAATCAGCTATTGAGTTATGTGATACAGGCATTAAGATGGTTTCCCTTCCTTCCATGGCTTTTTGATGCTTTGTTACACTGTGATGTGTATTATACATTCTTTACAAGTGAAATGTCTTTTTTCTCTAACCTGTCAGCTATCTAGAATTCAGCTGGAAATTTAACTCTAAGTAAAGCCAAGGATCCAGTTATGACTAAACTAAATCCAGCTAGATGACATGCATAAATCTCTCTTCCCTGGATGACTAGCATTACTTACCCTCGTTCTCTAGCTCTTCTAGAAACTTGTACTCTCCTTCCTGACTGCTGAAATTATCTTTTCCACCAATTCCCTGTTCTCTAAATTTCTCAAGGTGTAGAGTACAGACTACTCTCTAGAGCATTCTGTATCACAGCTACAATCTACTTCCAAAATTCCTTGTCTAGAATTAGAACTGTGTTCTATTTAGCTGCTTGTATTAACATTGACATGCCCCCAATTTCTCAATCAAATCTTGCACTTCCCCAGTCTCTCTATCATAACTTGTGTAAGAACAACAGCTAACTCAGATTGTCTCTTTTCTCTACAATGTCATTACTACCTCTTAAAATCTGAATTGATAATCAAAAGCACTCATGCATCTTTCCCTTTTTCCTTCATAATTACCTACACTAATACTTACATCTCACTTTATACAGTTATACCCTTCTTTCCCTTTGCTCTAATTAGGTATAACTTTTTTTCTGAAAGCTGACTTTTTTTCTGAAAGCTGACTTTTTTTCAGAAATGCTGAAAAATGCTACAAAGACTGGTCATTTTATGTAAGTCTCCAAAGTTATTTTACAGT
The DNA here is from genome assembly GCF_000691845.1 of Merops nubicus. Taxonomy (NCBI): domain Eukaryota; kingdom Metazoa; phylum Chordata; class Aves; order Coraciiformes; family Meropidae; genus Merops; species Merops nubicus. The sequence goes on along the minus strand of NW_008613214.1, from coordinate 4,331 downwards.
ATGGAATGACTGCCAATTCTGCAACTTAAACATTAATTGCTTGTTCATTTATTAGAATGTAAACATACTTACCTCCAAATCTTTCTAGCATATTCTGTACTTCACCCCTACAAAACAGGATTTAAAATTATTTGCCCATTTTCTGACTTTAAAATAAGACCTGTTGTATAGACTTAAAACTAATTTTATTCCTGTGGCTATTACTTATAGGCGACAAAGCTGCTGCTGTTCTACAAGATAAAAAAAATTACAGTCCTCCTCCTGTGAGAAGTCTCTTTTTTAAGACCAGTGTATATAACACTGGTACAATGGTTGACAAGTCCAAAAAAGAACATGGAGAGTAAAGAAAATGTTTATCTTGGTTTTGTATCATCTACTCCGGAGGTTACCACTTTCTTTTTTGAAAAGTAAAAAAAAAAAAAAAAAAAATTTAATTACATTTACACTGTTCATAAATATTGATTTTCTTAAGATTTTTAAGAATTTTTATTTCATGCAATAGCTGGATCATTTAAAGTACTGCTAGTATTTTTAAGGAACTAAGACCAGAGGGAAAGAAATTAATGAAATTACCAACTAAAATACTGTAAATAAAGTTCTCATTTCTTTGAAAAGATGAAGAAGTCACAAATATTTCAGGTTTTTATGCATATTCATAAGTATCTACAAATAAACTGCAGAATTACTACTTTTAAAACGTTACTCTTTTTTTTTACCTATAACTACTGTAATATCTTACATCTGATTTTTGAATCAAATGAAAAAAAAAAACGAAAAGGTAAAACAAGCATAGTGAATAACTGAAATTGGTATCTGTTTGGTACTCGCTTATTTTGGAAAGAAAAAATAATTTAAAGGAAAAAAATCCTAACCTTACCCTACATCATCTGGAACCACATGAGTAGTCATCAAAGGTCTTTTCTTTCCATGCTTGTCCATTACTGGTGTTTCACCTTAACACAAATTTCAAAAAAGATTAAAAAAAAATATTTTGTGGGTGTGACCTGAGTGATTAGAAGCAGAATTACTTTTCTGTAACGCCACTTCTCTGAACATGTCTCGTACGTCTCTGGGGACACATGCAGTTCCTAAAATATTGGTTCTGGAGTTGACAGATGGTGGTGGATTATTTGTCAAGGCTAGATCTGAGCTGGCACTGCCTTGATTTTCTCCAGACAAACCTCGACCAGTTTCTTTGTCCACTACTACACAATTACTCCCAACTCCCAATATATAACAATAATCAGGAAGGTAAAAATGATCTAAAAATTGAAAAGGCCCAATCTGCAAGAATTTTTTACTGTAAAATACATACTGAAATTGTGCACTCTGACCTCTAAAAGAGCAAAATTAGAAATAGATACTCATATTCTTTCCAAAAAAATAAAAATCCTTGGCTGTCACGTTTCTATTAACAAGGTGGCGGTGGGAAATTTGAATCTGAACAAATGAAGAAGGGGAGAAATTAAGAGAAGCAAACCCAGACATAACTGCTGAAAGAAAAAAATCCAGAAATGAAATTACATCAAACTTTATAAAAAACTATCATGTGATTAATGATAACTGCATTTTTAAGCAAATTCCACTTTTTTATGGCACTCCATTGAAATTAAACAAGAATCCATTGGCCGACTTCTTTTTTCCTCAGCTTTCTCTGCTTCTTCCTCTTTCTTTTCCATTCAGATGCTTCCTGAAGTGCTCTTAACCCTGCCAGCACTCAGGCTCCAACCACCCTACTCAGCTCAGTTCTCCCTACAAGCAAGCAGAGCTCTTCTATTCTGTCATGACCTTACAATGTCATATGCAGCCAGCTGAGGGAAGGATATAGCAGTAAAATAAGGTAACAAAATCAGGTAACAAAATCCTGCTCTATGAAAGACTCCATCTGTAAGTCTCAGACATAATAGTGCACTTAACAGAGCTATTCTGTTCTGTGCTCTTCTCGCCAATCAAAATTATACAACAGAAACTGTCACAAGCATTATGAACCATTCTTATTCAGACACTAGCTAACATTAAAAGTCTTCATTTATATTTCTAGTCAGAAATACTATAAACTAAAAAAAAACCCAACAAAAACAAACAAACAAACAAAAAAATCACATAAGCACCTTCCGTAATATTTTCCTCTGATCCACTCAGCTCTTTTCCTTCCTCCTGAAAACCATAGGCAGGTAGAGCTTTATCTTCCTGTGCTGGTTTACCAGCTTTTCCTCCATGCTTCCTTCCCGATGGCGCCATAATGAAATTTTCTTCCTACTGAAACAGTATGTTGTATTTGTTACATAACCTTTCCCTCAATACTCTGAAGAAAAATCATTTCTCTCATTCTTACATTCACCTGTCATGGAATCTCCACCTGTAAAGATATTCAAGCAGTCAAACTGTTTTAGCTTTGAGGTAATCCACAGGATTACCCATCAGTGGTGTTTTTAAGAACAGGGTAAAAAACTACGCTGGGGCTAGTGGAAACATATTTGATTCTGCTGAAAAAACAAAGAAGTAAATGATGCACTTTCTTCAAGTGCCTGCCTGCTCAGCTTCCATAGTATTTAATATGTATTTTGCCATATCCAGTACTGAGTTCCCCAAAAGCTATGGTGATACTCTATTTTACAAAACACAGAAATGATAAGCCATAAAGAACAATTTGATTCCACAAACCAGCCCACACTAGGGAGACAAATATACACACACACACGCCATTGTTAAAAATCCCAGGCAACTTTCATGTTCTGAATGATCTTTATTTATAGCCACTATGCCTCTGCATCCTGTAACATAACTGAAGAAGTTTCTTTATTTGTAAATATTTTTTGTGTGTTTTACAAATACACTACCGTTCTAAATAAACAATACTAAATTACTTTAGTAATGCCAATTTTTCTGTATTCTGTGTATTTTTATAAATATTCAAGGAGTAAAATAGCTATTTAGAAGAGCACAGTTGTAATCATTAAATGCATGAGCTATGAAATATTTTTTCCTTGCACTTTAGCCACAATATAAATACACAAATACAACAGGAAATAGGAAGCTACTGAATCCTTGCTGAAATATTTCTTATTATCTTTGATAGCAACAGGTATGAAGCATTTCAAGCTGCGTCATGTGACATATACTTCTAAAAATCCTTCCAAAAATAACAGGATTACTTGGAAGATGGAAAGAACACTGGAAAAAAAAATCAGTTGCAAGTACCCTGTTTTCCAAACTGAGCAAGACGTGACTCAGCAGTGGATAAACTACTCATCCTAGAAGCAATTCAACACAGCCAGAAATATCAGTAAGTTTTCCACAAGCCAAGGCAAAGATAAATCTAAAAATTAAGTTCACACACTGAAACTCAGAACTCCAGTAAAGATCTTTTGGATTTCTAGTACTGTGAAGTCCCCCCAACATTAACAGCTGTCTCACACACCTTGAGCTTCCTATTTCTGTTGTCCACGGCAATGAAAATATGTTTTTTTTAAACCACATATTGCATGGAGATACCAATGTGATCACACTAAGCTACTAAGTAAGTAACACTGCCTCTTAATAACCATCTTTCTCTGAGGTTGATGTTTCTTTATATAGTATGAAGATTTTTAGACCTTGCAAGTTTCTCAAAAAACAAAGCCTCTTTAAATTATTAATTGGGAAATCAAAAGCTTTTTCATTAAAATTACGCTCAAATGAGAGAAATTTTTCAAAACTCATTCTGCTTTTCAATCACCGTTGCTGTTGAAAACATGATGTAAGGAGGAAAATACTGGTATAGCATCTGGCTGTGCACATTTCCAATTGCGCTGCCAAACAAAGCACTTTTAACTGTAACATATACATATGTTTTATCTCACTAGGCACTTTGCTTTGTGCTGAAAATCAGTATACAAAGCAGAACTCCCCAGTCCTTCCACACACCATAAAACAATCTTGCCACCTCACAACCCCATACAACCTTTACCTATCCTGAGTAGCTACCTGCTTGGGCCGATTCAAGTATCTTCAATCCACAGTTGTGTATTTACCAACGATTTATCAGAGACACTCACCTCCTTTTTTCACCCTGCCCAAATAGACGTGAAATAAACCAGTATTTGTGTTAAGTTCCTGCGTGGGACTTCTCACCCTGGGGGCCCACCTGCTTCTACCTCAGATCAGCAAGGGAGACCTAGCCGCACAGCACCGAACCGCCACAGCAGCTTCTGGAAGGAAGCCACCGCGTATCAAAGGTTGAGTGGCACCACGGTGTCCCAACCCTTTTCCTTACTCTCCGCCCCCAAACACCTTTCATCCCTCTCTCTCCCCTGGCCCCTTCTCCACTCCCACCGCCTCACCCCCGCGCA
>NW_008613213.1:1242-2028 GCF_000691845.1 Merops nubicus | reverse complement strand
GGGTGTGGAACCCCTCGTGGCGACTTGTGTCGTCGCGCGGCCAGGTTCCGCGCTCCGTCTCCCGTTTCCCTGCCATTTACATGCTGTGGTTGCGTGAGTCTTACACCGATATTTATCACACCAAACTGTCGCTTTACACTGTTTTCGGAAATGGCCGGTATTTCCGCAACAGAAACATATTACATCCTTTCTTTCTCCATCCCTTGTCGCTACTGCAACAGTCACAGCCTCTTAACCTTTGCCACCTGTGATCGTGTTTGTGCTCTGGCTACCCGGCTAATCATCTCATCCACCTCAGCGTCTCGCAGCAACATTGCTAGGATACGTCTAGTTCGCCCATTTGTATTTTCATAGGCTAATACTTTAAACATTTGCTGTTTCATACTCTCCATCAAGTCTTTGTTACCCATTAGAACTTCCCACAGCCGATCTATAAAATGGCCATGCTCCTCATTAGGGCCCTGTCTGACAGATACAAAGGATGGTGCTTTATTCTCATCAGGAACTGTATAAATTGCCTGATGTGATAGCTGAGAATACAGTTGCCACACTTCTGGAGGGTAAAGCGCTTGTACCATTCCCACAGCATAATTACCCCTGGCTGTAAGCATATCTGGATTAATCCCATCCAATGGGTCCCCTGCCTGCCTCGGCTTTTGACATTCTATTGTTGCCAGCCTGCCCCATTCCGCTTCCCATAATAAAAACTGCAATGGAGTCAACAACAACCTGCTCAGATTTCGACGATCATGTGGAATCATTGGTTCTGCTGTAAAAATATATGTG
>NW_008613213.1:0-663 GCF_000691845.1 Merops nubicus | reverse complement strand
TGGTCCGCCCTTGGGGAGTTCGCGACCCAAAGTATCCTCTGACTTGTCTGTTGATTTCTTTTTAACAGTTGTTGCCTCTGGGGCAGAGATCTCAATTTCAGAAATTAATTCTGCTGCTGTTTTCTTTTGTTTCGGAATTGCTCCTTGCATAGGGGCCTTCTTGGTACCTAGACCAAAGAATCTTCCTACAGTAGATGATTTCTTTCTCGAGTCTGCGATCGCCTCCCCCGCCCCTGGCTCTGGACCTAGCATTTTCGCCACCGCCATTGCAACTTTTTGTTCCGCCTGCATTTCTTTCAAGGCATTAATGATCAATCGCCACACACTGCCATGCTTCCACACCTCCTTCCCATCATTGTGCCCAAAGTTTGTCCCCAGTCTCCTTCCAGTTTGTTACACTGAATGCTAGCGTGGAGTCTTGTAATAGTCTATTCTTTTTTGCCCAAGTTAATAGGGCAATAATTGCCTCAAACTTAACCTCATTGCCTCTTTTAGAGAGAATAGATTTGAGAAGGTGAGCTGCAGAGTCCAGCTCCATCACTCACCATGCCGGTGCCCAAGGGAGTGATCCCGAATCCGTGAATGGCTTCTGCCTGCTCCTCTGCCTCCCCGGCTCGTTCCACCAACCCGCCTTTCAGCTCGCCTTACAAATCCTGAGTCCAA
>NW_008613212.1:2103-3936 GCF_000691845.1 Merops nubicus | reverse complement strand
CCGCGCCACTCCGATCGGAGACGGCATTAAGAGGACATTGCGAAGATGGTTCAGTGTGCTCTCAGCTGAACCTAGGACCGACTGTCTGGCAAAAATTTTGTTTTCGTACAAGCTTAGTGCAGGGTTTTGGCTACGTTAAAAACCTGGATTGGGTCGAAGGTCAGCGAAACCTTGGGAGTGTGAGAACCAGAGAGAGGTGCCTCACACGAGTGGCAGATCCACTCCATCTGAAAGACGGTCGAAAGCTTCTGGTCCGCAGTGAGGAGCTGAGAGCGGAAAAAAGAAAAAACCTTCCCTGGGCTCCGTCTGAGTTGTAAGGCGACACGCGGGACCCACACGGCTACGCAGATCACTGGAGAGGCTCCGCAAAGAACACAGGGGACGCAAAAAAAAAAGAAAAAAAAATAAAAAGGGAACTGCCAGAAAGACAGAAAGAGACTTCCTTCCACGGCAGTGGTGAGTTGCAAAAAGGATGGGAAGTCGGCTTTCTTTAGTAGAAAGGGATGTATATTTTTATTTTAAACTGGCCGAGTTGTATCGTTTGTGGGATCGTTGGGGGTGGCATCGATTATGTACCAGCTGATTGATCTGTTTGTACCCCCAGTGATCATTCATGCAATGTCCTTCTTGTATACAATACAGTCTGTGTATTGATTCATCTTTCTGCTGGTGGTATCATTTCTGTTGGGCCTGGTCATTGGCAAAACACAGGACTAAGGAAGTGATCGTTCCCCTGTATTCAACACTGGTGAGGCCATAGCTTGAGTACTGGATGAGTACAGTTTTGAGCACCACAGTATAACAAAGACGACGTGCTGCTAGAGCAGGTCCAGAGAAGGGCAACGAAGCTGGTGAACATGGTTTGGGAACATGTCTATGAAGTGCACCTGAGGGAACCAGGATTGTTTAGTTTAGAGAAGAGGAGTCCAAGGGGAGACCTTATTGTGCTCTACAACTACCTGAGAGGAGGTTGTAGTGAGGTGGGTGCTGGTCTCTTCTCCCAAGTAACTATCAAGACAAGAGGAAATGGGCTCAAATTGCACCAGGGGAAGTTTAGATTAGATATTAGGAAAAATTTCCTGAAAGAGTGGTGAAGCATTGATACAGAATGCCCAGGGAGGTGGTGGAGTCACCATCCCTGGAGATGTTCAAAAAACATTTGGATATGTGTCCTGGTTTGAGGTAGAACAGAGCTGGTTCTGTTCAATGATTTTAACTTTTCAGCTAAAGCTCTTCTAGTTAACAGCACTGTCTGAAGTTAGCAGCATGTTTCCACAGACTACTTTTAAGCAGTGATAACACTTCCAGTTTAGAGTTACTGCCAGGGATTGGTATGCAGAGCAAGGTCACTGCTGAACTTGTGTATTATGTGGAGGGGAGCAGAAAGTAAAGCTGCACCTGCAGGGAGGAGCAGACAAGATAAGTGACCCTAAGATTCACCAATGGGGCATTCCATCCCATATCTGTCATATTCAATAAAAGCTGAAGGATCAGCAGGGGCAACCTCTTCCATCTCCCTTCTGCCTTCTTCCTCGCTTTTGCTGCTCCTGCTATGTCTGGCATCTGAGGAGGACTTCATCCATTCTGCCTTTGATCCTGAGCCATCTGTTCATGAACTGAGTTCCAGAATCCAGCTCCTGTACCCAGTCCTAGCCTGGGAATTTTCCCCAGGGCCTGCACCCCAGCCAGGGGTGACAGTGATGTATTGCCTTTGGGGGGGGGAGGGAGGGAGGGGGAATTTGGTTTGATACTGATTTTGTATATGTTGTACATATTCCATTTTGTTGTTATTAGTGGTAATATTAAAGCAGTTTTCATTTTCTAATCAGTAAG